>NC_133375.1:34883427-34976883 GCF_049309525.1 Garra rufa | reverse complement strand
AATATATATATATTATATATATATATATATATATATATATATATATATATATATATATATAATATATATATATATATATATATATATATATATATATATCCTTGAAAGCTCCAGTACAGACATGGCATTTTTTGTGACCAAGATTGTAAACAGACAAAAAAGAAAGCAACATTCTCACCTGATTTTCACAAGGCACTCGTTAACTTTCAGCACATCTTGCAATCGAATACTGCGCAGCGGTTCCTTATCCTAAAAAGAGAAAAAGAGACAAAGTACTGGTTTACATGTCTGTTCATTATATAAATATGAATCATTTGCACTCTTTTAAAAAATGTACCATTCCAGCATCTCACCATTTCAGATTTATAGTAGCTCACAGTTTGGTCATCTAGAATAAAAAAACGCCTCTTCCAGCTTTTTCTCTAAAAAAAAATAGGCAATTTAATTGTGATGTTGTCAAAATAGGCCTAACAATATGCAAAATGAAAGGAACAGTTCACCCAAAAATAAAAAGTTGCTGAAAATGTACTTAGTGAGTACTACTCACACTCAGGCCATCCAAGAAGTAGATGATTTTGTTTCTTTTTTCTGAACAGATTACTAACAAATGTTTTTTTTTTTTTTACTTCACAAGATATTAATTGATGGACTGGAATCGTGTGAGATACTTGTGGATTATTGTGATGTTTTTATCATCTGTTTGGACTCTCATTCTGATGGCATCCATTCACCACAGATACTCCATTGGTGAGCAAATGTAATGCTAAATTTCTCCAAATCTATTCTAATGAAGAAACAAACTCACCTACATCATGGATGGCTTAAGAGTGAGTACATTTTTGGGAAATTTAAGGGGAGACACTGCAGGCAAAAACGCAGTTTTTTCATGCACCTGTCAAGTTTGAGATTATGGGCTTTTTGGTTTTTCATAAAGTGTTTTTTCAGACTAGTGGAAAGAAAACATCCAAAAAACACCGTTAAGTGTTTCTTTTATAGCACTTTATCTTTTTGTGTCAACAGATTTCAATTACAATCCATATTTTTAAAGGTTTTTTCTCCTACACTGAGCCATAAATCTCCACTTCAGTAGCACTTACACACACCAAACTTTACATTTTTTATTCCTGACTATATCTTGAAGGTTTTTACAGAGGGATTTGTTCATATATAATTTGCTTGATTTTATACAAATTTTATTCTTAAAAAATAGTAAAAGAAAAAAAAATATATATATATAGTGTTTCCTGTCTGTTCTGTTTTTTTTTTCTGAATTATGTTGTGACAAAATGAGATACCCAAAATCCCCTCTGTAAAAACTTTTGACTTTAATATGTCAAAAAAAAAAATTAACAAGAATTTTGAAACTGACTTCATCCAGTGTTTTGATTTTTGTACTGGAAATGTATGCAAATGAGCACATATTTCATTATTTAATGACTCATTTGCATATTTAAACCTAACATTTTAGAAAACTTGTAATTAGGGGTGGGCATAGATTAATTTTTTTTAATCTAGATTAATCTAGATTAAATCTTGGAATTAATCTAGATTAATCTAGATTAAAATGGCTAATTTGAATTCTGCTGAAGGCATTCAGAATATGTGTGCTACCCAAATAATGACTAAAAGTAAGTCTTTGAGAATGGATCATAAAGCTCATAAGCTGTTCTATGATAATTTGTTGATGAAAATAAATTATGTTCAATTAGATGTACTTGTGTTTACTAACTAACTAACATTGAAATAATTTTTTCTACCTATTAGATTGTTTTTTTTTAAAGTGCCCCTATTATGCCTTTTCAAATATGATATTTCATGTAGTGTGTCATGTAGCTGTATGTGAACATAAACTATCTGCAAAGTTGTGACGCCGACAGTGCACTATAAATAAAGTTTTTGTCTATCAAAAAAAAGAGTCGGCTCACATTCGCCTAAACGAGTCGTCAGCAATTCGAATCTTTTTTCTGTAACGGCCACACGTCACGAGCTACACATTTGCTTAATGTCCGCCCACATTCAATTTCGCGAACAACTTGCCCGCCCACAAACAGCAGGCCTACCATTTTCACGTGGATTACATCATGTCAAGAAGACGCCCTGCGCTGTGACAGCCTGTGAGAGTGAATTTGTTTTATATGCCCTTCCGAAAGATGAAACTATCAGTGGTTAACATTAATTTTTTCAACACCTCAGCAGTCCAATGCCAATCTTGTGTTGTGTTCGCGTCATTTTACTGATGACTGCTTTTCCAATCTTGGGGAGTAACGTTACAACGCGAGATTCACCAAACGCTTGGTTTTAAAAAATGGATCAGTGCCCAGTTTATTTGGACCGGCTTGCTCCTCTGAACTTCTACCTGTAAGTATGATTAATAATTGTATTTTCTAGCGATCGTTCAAAATACGTCTTTGTGTACGTTATGGTGTGTAACAACCCCGCACATGTCTTGGTAACCGGCTAACTTGCGTTTCTGTAGTTCTGTTGTTCAGCTGTGAGTGCAATGTAGTCTAAAAAGTCTTGTGATTGATGCAGCTTGACTGTCTGTCTGCCTTATTAGTTTAAGTAATGATAATGATAAACGATGGCTTAACGCAGTGTTATGGATTGTACAGTGTTGAAGTTCACAACGTAGAGGTGTGCCCGGTTTGCTTACAAAAGCAAATTGCAAACACTTTCCACAGTTATAATATGACACCCACTGAGAAACGTCCTGCTCCAGTCGTGCTTGCAAAACAGTTTCTTGTCGATGTGACACTTCAACCGTTTCATCGTCAGACTCCGGCTCGAATTGATAGGGTAAAATCGAGGCTATCTTTTCTATGCATTAACAGGTCTCCACAGCTGTCATTCAGTTATGCCAATGGGCGTTTCGTTTTGCGCTGTAGCGGTAGACCAATCCAAAAGGACTGCACCATCTGACCAATCACAGCAGTGAGGGCTCACGGAAAGGAGGGGTTTAGAGAGACTGATTCTTCGAACTGCTTCAAACGAGTCGTTTACGAATCATTTAGAAACGGGGTAAAAATAAATCTAATTTTGGAGAAAACTAAAGTGTTTTTTGAACTTGCATACATGTAAACCTGTTTTAAGAGACTATTACAACAATATTAACCAGAGGTGGGACCAAGTCATTGTTTTGCAAGTCACAAGTAAGTCTCGAGTCTTTGCATTCAAGTCTCAAGTCAAGTCCCGAGTCATGCCAGAAAAGTCCCAAGTCAAGTCCCAAGTCAAGACGGGCAAGTCCAAGTCGAGTTGCAAGTCCTCAACTTAAAGCTTCAAGTCCTAAACAAGTCACTAGTGCTGTTTGCCCAAATTAGTGTCTCTGTATTTATTACTACAGTAAATTTAAAGTCAATAATAGTCTATATTAGGTATAATTATAAAATATAGACTATAATAATTAGTGATGTTTTATTGAGGAATTTATCATTGTTTGTGATCAAATATAGGCCTAATTGAATTAATAATTTAAGTCCACTGTTTCATTTGTTAAATATTCAGTGACTTTAATAAATCAGTTGAGTCAAATAAAATATAAAATATGTATAAATATTTGAAAGGTTTAGCCAATTATTAGGCTACTGTTGTTTCTAAGTGGTTTATAGTGATTATGTGTAATTTAAATGTGAAAGGGGCCGTTTATATGTCGCGTCTTTTGCGCGCTCAAGTTCAAATTTCAAATGTAGATGCGCGGTATATGCGCGCTCTTTATGGACGCTTTATCCTTTACTAAAACTTCCGCCTCTTCATGGAGAGTGGGTCATGGTTGCTACACACTACATGAGTTTTAGCCCGATTTTCCCCTCCCAAATGCGGTGTTTTATGAATATAAATTATAACGTGTGTGTGTGTGTGTGTGTGTATAGGCCTATATATAAATAAAATACATATGTATATACTTTTGAAACACAAAATAAATGAGGCTCCAACATTATTAACAAACGTGTGTTTATTTTAGGACTTCAGTCAGTGAACAGGCAGCCAAAAAATAAATTGAAGAAATAATATATTTAAATAAGAAAGTAGCCTAAATAACAATGCTAAATAGGCTATTAAACAAATATTCGTTGCAAAAATGTCGTACATCTCATCTACTGGCCCGAGTCCGACTGGAACCTGTCTTTTTTCTCTTTCTCTTCCCCATTGCTGCTGTTTTTAATAGCAAAGTGATGACATTTATTTTCGTTTCCTTAGTTTATGAAGTTAATTTAGAGATATTTTTGGAACACTTTTTGTTTGTTAAATTCAGTTTATTTATTTATTTTTAAGTAACGACCAATTGCGACAGCGGCAGACAGATTAATTTAGCCTGCTCAAGTCATCACGATTTAAATTAAAATCCATAGATATATGCTTTTGATACGTTTTTTAATATATATATCACAATATTAGTTTAATCGTTCAATGTGTCGTCGCCCGACACATTCATGGTAATTTGGCTACTTTTGCTGGGGCTTTGCGGCCAGGTGCATTTGAACACTGAACCCTTCCAGAGAGAGATCACGAGAGGTGCTCCCTCCGGCATGATTATCCTAATAATATCTTGTAGTGTGATGCGCCACGAATTTCAAATATTGTAGTGTATGCATGTTTAGGATTTCAGTTAAAATAATGTGCAAAGTTTCTCCGTATGTGTGCGCTGCAACCAGATTTCATATTCGGTTAGGATTTTAAAACTCCTGTAGTGAGAGCCGGTGTTCTAACATTTCATCCTGCTGTACCTATCTTGACGCCAGTCACGCCACAGGAGCGCAAACTGAAAGAGCGGTTTGGAAAGAAAGACAAAGCGGCGCGCCTAGCGTTTTGCATGCGTTTTTAGGCTCGACGTGTGAATGGCCCCTAAAAAATTAAATATCCTTAACATTATGTGGATAAAAACATTACAAGCGCTCACTCAGCGAGTCCCTCTCTGGCTCAGTGCCAAATGCTGCGCTAATCATACCAGTGTAATTTGCTTCAGCCTATGATCAGAACTGTCCGAAGTTTTTCTTTAGAAGACTTGCCGAGTCACAGGGTTCAAGTCCAAGTCAAGTATCGAGTCATTGCTGTCAAAGTCTAAGTCGAGTCGCAAGTCATCTTTGATTATGTCAAGTCAAGTCACAAGTCATCAAATTTGTGACTCGAGTCCGAGTCGAGTCTCGAGTCATTGACTCGAGTCCACAACTCTGATATTAACTACCTTTAAAATGGCATAATAGGGGCACTTTAAGTCAACACCTACCCAACCCATTACATGTTACACCGTACTTTTATTTTGACAGGTTGCCATGAAGTTTCTGTGTATACAGTATGATATGATGCTAGTTTTCTCAAATGAAACGGTAAAAGTGACACTCACAGCAGTTTTGGAGATTGAGTTTATCTGTTCATGTGAGATGCAAATGCCAAAAATTACCGGGAGCGTCACGTGGGTTTCAGTATGCGTGTAGTAAAAGCTCGTCTCCGCCATGCATACATACAGGTAGGCAAACGGAACATATCGGATTCATATTAAAACGGTCTTTTTGCATTTCAGTTTTCACAGACACTAGTCCATATCGCGATTTGAATTAAGTGACAGACCAACATTTGATTTATGAATCCAAAAAACGACGAATTTACTTGGCATTTCGCGCTATAGTAGAGTCGGTTTTTATGAATGGAGGACGACGCGACCCCGTCTGTGTTTTGGCGGAGGAGACTTAAACGCGCGACCATATTAGTCTTCGGTTTACATCCGCGTTAAACTATCAAGGTGAAAGTCATCATAGCTTGCGTAGTTTAGACCCAGCTCCCAACCCAAATTTGAGAATAGATTAACGGCGATATTTTTTTATCGCACGATAAGAGTTTCACGTTAATGCAGCACGTTAACGCCGATAACGGCCCACCACTACTTGTAATACAAAAAATGTTTGCAATTATCAAAGTAATCAATCAAATGGGTAAGTAAGGTGATAACTACTAGTTGTTTTTTTTTTTACCCTATTCACCTGCAGTCTTGCCTTAAATTTTTGTGTGTACTATTCCTTTAATGACTGCATCTACTTCATCATGTTATCACAAGACACTGGTCTTACCACATTGCCTTGCTTGACACAGTAGCCAGACCTCACAACATGCGGACGCACACTCTGACATCTCCTTAAAGTGACGTGTGATCCTAGATCACTCGTGAAGACGTCCTCATTATCGCTCTGAGGAAACCACAACAGATTTGTGTTCGCATTTTCCTAAATTAAAACATGAATAAGTAACACATACAAAAAGGTCACCTGCTGGACTGGTGTGTGCACAACCACACCTCCCACAATTTCTGTTTTATACGCCTGTTGAGATGTCGACTGACTTGGGTTTGAAACATTTGTGGCATCAGAGCTTTGGGACACTGTTGATGGTTTGGGAACCTTAAAAAGATATGTACTGATTAATATATACAGTATATGCATAAAGCATCATTGGTTTATTTAAATACAACTAGCGAAAAAGTACAGACTTTGCATTAATCAAAGTATAATTTCATCTTTCATCTCTTAGCTGATGTTGCAAAGGCTCAAACTAAGAGTGCTTATTAGTAAAACCAGTCATAAGTAGCATGGGTATATTTGGAGCAATAGCCAACAATACTTTGTATTGGTTAAAATTATCGATTTTTCTTTAATGCCAAAATCATTCAGATATTAAGTAATCAATGGAAATAATGGAAAATTTATTTAATTTATTACATTTATTTAATTAACTTTCAGATGATGTATAAATTTCAATTTCAAAAAATTGACCCTTGACTGACTGCATGACTGGTTTTGTGGTCTAGGGTCACATTTGTGAATTAAATCCAGGTTTGTCACTTTTATTAGCATATGGTTTAGATGTGACAAAGCAAATCCCAAAATAACAACAGTGTGTATGCTAAAAGCTCCACATACTGTAATTTTGGTGGCATTATTCAGAGCAATGACCCATTCCTTCAAGTCTACAGCATCATTGGCCTGCAGAAAGTATTGTCTGGACAATGCATTTATTACTGGAAGAAAAAGAAAATAAAAAAACAATAGTAAGTTATATTTATACATAACTTATTTATATTATATAGTTTGATATTATGAAAAACAACAAAAACATAACCACTTTATGTACTTACCAAGGCAGAATTCTGCTTTTGGTTTCTGCTTTACTGATGCTTCATTAACCTACAAACAAGTTCAATCAAATTTTCTTAAGCTAAATAGGTAATTATAAAAGAATCTTGCATATTATGGTAGAATATGATACCTTTGAAATGTAACTGAGTCGCAAACTTCCAACGCACTTCGTTCCCGGAGGTAGGTTCTGTTTTTTTAAGGAAACAGGAAAAAATGGTATGCAAAAATGTGAGATTAACATTTTTAGAATGCAAAGTTGAGGTTTAGAGTGTAGATAAACAGGAAAATCATCTGTAAAGCCATACTGCAACTTTTGTTTAAAGCTACAAAGAGCAATACCTGTGGATTGTCCATATACCATAGGAGAAAATTCTCATTAGTATCCAAGATAAAATAGCGCCGGTAAAACTTGTCGCTGTTTTCATTTTGCTCAATATCCAGGAATCCACAGGTGCGATTTAGTCTGTCCTGGTAAGGCATGTCCTAGATCTACAAAAAATAAACATAAAATAAAATAATAAAGTAAATATTTAAAATATTTTGCATCTAACACTTGGTCCCTTTTTTAAATAAATAAACTCAAAATAAAGAAAGAAATAGATTTAGAAACAGATCTCATACTTGTCTGATACACACACACACACACACACACACACACACACATTTTTTCACATTGCTTACACATCACTATATACATACATACATACATATACATATATATATATATATATATATATATATATATATATATATATAATGAGATAATCTCAGTGTATTTTATACAATTTGTGACTCTGGACCACAAAACCAGTCTTAAGTAGCATGGGTATATTTGTAATCAAAATGATAAATTTTTCTATTATGCCAAAAATCATTAGGATGATAAGTATTTCATGTTTCATGAAGACATTTTGTAAATTTCCTACCGTAAATATATTAAAACTTAAATTTTGGTTAGTAATATGCATTGCTAAGAACTTAATTTGATCAACTTTAAAGGCGATTTTCTCAATATTTAGATTTTTTTGCATCCTCAGATTCGAGATTTTAAAATAATTGTATCACGGCCAAATATTGACCCATCCAAACAAACCATACAAAAAAGCTTATTTATTATTATCCCATTTAAAAAAATACCCTTATGACTGGTTTTGTGGTCCAGTGTCACATATTTACTTAAAATTCAACAACAAAAAGCTGCATTGTAATAAGAGTTCAGTATCATTCACTAGACATTGCAGGCCATAAGGCAATTTTGGTCTTGTCTCATTTTGTCAATATTAGATCCAGGGTTTCCACACGTTCTGAATTCATGAATTTTCCAGTGACTCATGATTACTAATAGTTAAAACAAATTAAATAAATTACACTTAAACCGAGTAATTTCTAGCAGATAGAAATTGTAGAGCTGAGCATAACTAGAAAAAGTCATCAATGACTATAAAAGTTTACATGATTTTCCATGAGCGTGGGAATCCTGTAAATCCAGCAGAAGTGAAACAAAAGCAAGTTTTCAGAGTGTCCACAACAGGTGGATTCAGGTGTGGTTCACCTGGACCAGGTTTTCATGAACTCCCATGGAAAACGGTATTACGAGTATGAGAGGAAGTCGCTATTGCGCATAACTGCCACACCTAATATCAACTTACTTCACTTCCAAAATCCCAAAGGCTCGTGACTCATCCGCGTTCTGCCGTGTGAGTGTGGTTCGGCGCGCTCTCAGATTGCAATACACGCACAATGCGCGTTCATTTATCCGCGAAAACAGATGAAAGCTCCGCGCGGAATGCCGAGCCCTATGCCCCGAGCGCAGCCTCTTTCCGGGTTGACAGCAAGTTGAGTTAAAACCAAAACTAAACGCATCCGGTAGTAGATCTTTATGTTTTTTTTCACATGCGGAAAGCGGAACCCAGTAGATGCCGTGTCAGAAACGACGCAATGGGCGAGGGTTTGACAAGGGCGTGCGAATTAAGTTGTTTTATACAAGTTCTAACACTTTTAGAAGTACACTGAAGCATCTTTCAGATATTTTAGTAATTATAAAGTTAGATTAGTTTGGTCAGACAGCGAATCGTCTGACTTGAGGTATCCATAGCAACAATTCGTGCTCCACCGTTTTCCACTGCGACCAGTTTCAGTTTTTAACGTTGAAAAGGCGTTAATATATCACAAAAACGTTTATGCTTTGTTTTTGATAACAGATGTTTTGATGACAACTGTGCAAATGACGACAAATTACAATTTGGAGTGTGTGAGATCAACATCGACCGTTGAATCCTTGAAAAAATAATGTTAACATTGGCAGCAATGCAAATAAGCAATAGATTCTGCTATTTATACTACTTATTGCAAACCGTGGCAAATATCTACACCTCAGTTTTGTAGTACAAGTGCTACCCCTTAACTTTTTCAAATTTTTTATGTTGCTGCCTTATGTTAAACTACTTTTTTCCACATCAATCTACTCTCCGTACACCATAATGGCAAAGCAAAAAAACAGGTTAACATCTTTGCAAAAAACGTAAATGATTCCATTGCATAAGTATTCATATCTGGGACAGTTGAAATTTAGCTCATGAGCATTCATATTGCTTGTAGATGTTACTACACTTCGAGTGAAGTTAACCTGTGGCAAATACAATTGAATGGGTAAGATTTGGAAAGGAACACACATCTGAGGTAAAAAAAAAAAAAAAAAAAAAAAAAAAAACTGCCTGTAGAGCTCAGAGACAGTGTTGCCAGATCGGGTTGACGATTTCCAGCCCAAAAGCTCACCAAAACCCGCCCACTTCAACAAAAACCAGCCCAAATTTTAACTGCCAAAATAATGAGAATTTTATTGCCATGTCAAGGTTAATAAGGACCATTTTTATCTCTTTAAAAAAATAATAATGACAAAATAAAATAAAGATAAATCAATTTCAAAGGAATATGGATCAAAACAGTCCGAAAATATGCGTAAAATGTCTTCTTTTCAAAGTGGAAATTAACCGATGACTTTAACCCTTGGAAAAACACATGCACCATTTTCAATGTCCACAGTAAAAATATGCTAATTTCTGTGCAAAAAGTGCACAATAAAGTGATGAGAAACAATGTAGCTGGCATTTACGTTCATGCACACACCCGTTTTCTTATTTCAGTTACAATTATATTTAGAAGTCTTCTATTCATCTCTCACCACATGTAATCCACTTAGACTTTTTATCGTGTAACTTATATTTAGGCCACTTTGCCATCGCAATTACTTTAAATGAATAAGCTGCATATTCAAAATCTTGCCCGTTATAGCGCCAAAACCTCGTCACTCACAAGTCATCACATCTCACTAACGTAAAAGACGTAAATTGATTGACAGGTCTCTGTTAAACTAAACCAGTAAGGGTTGCGTTAAGCAAAAATGAGTTGATGACTGCACTACACATTATATTACTGTGATACTTTGAGCTCGAAGGTATTAAAATAACAATCACTAATGATAAAAGCGAAGAAAAAAGCAGCTGATTGGGCGGCTTTTATTTTTTTAAAGCAGCCCAAATTTTGTCTACCCGCCCAATGCGTTATTCTCCGGTCCAAGCCGATCAAAAGAAGCCCAATTGGGCGGAAACCCGCCCAATCTGGCAACACTGCTCAGAGACAGGATTGCATCTGCCACACATCTGGTGTAGAGTTCAGAAAAAAAAAGTGCTGCATTGAAGGTTCAAAGTAGTATGTAGTCTGGCTTCCTGGCCAAACTGAGCAATTGATGGAGAAGGACCTTGGCAAGAGTGGTGACCAAGAACCTGATGGTCACTCTAGGTGAGCTTCATGATCATATATGCAGATAGGAGAAATTTACAGAAGGACAAACATCACTGCAACACTCCACCAATCTGGGCTTTATGGTGGTGTGGCAAGGTGCAATTCTCGCCTCAGTGAAGACGCATGAAAACAAGTTTCTCTGGTTTGATGAAACTCAATTCCAAGCATCATGTTTGAATGAAACCAGGCACAGCTCATCACCTGCAGAGTACCATCCTAAAAGTAAAGTGTGCTGGTAGCTGCCTCATGCAGTGGGGCTGTTTTTCAGCAACAGGGACTGAGGGACTCGTCAGAAAAGCTCAACGCACCAAAATATTGAGATTTTGAGAAAACCCAGTCCAGAGCATTCAGAATCTCTGGGCAGAAGGTTCATCTTCCAACGGGGCTGAGGCCCTAAACACACAGCAAGAATGGCTTACAGACAACTCTGTGAGTGTCCTTTATTGGTCCAGACAGAGCCTGGGCTTGAACACAATCAAACATTTCTGGAGAAACATGAAAATGTCTGCCAGACACCATCCAAGCTGACAGAGCTTGAGAGGTGATAAGATGAGAAAAAGAGGTGAGCAGATAATTGCCAAATGTTGATGCGCAAATCTTGTCGCATCAAACCCAAAAAGACTTGAGGCTGTAAAGGTGCTTTAACTAAGTACTGAGTTCAGGGTATGAATACCTATGCAATGTACTTATTTTTTATTTTTTTAATAAATTATGAAGTTGCTTTGTCATTATAGTACATGAAGTGTAGATTGATGTGGAAAGAAAGTCAGTTAAAACAGTTTAACATAAGGCAGCAACTTAAAACGTGAAAAAAAAAATACTTTCGCAAGGCACTGTATAAAACACTGCAATAATAACGTATTAACAGCTGGGTAGTAACTGATTACATGTAATCCAGATTATGTAATCAGATTCCAAAATTGAAGTACTTTTACTTAGATTAAATTACATTTTTAAATAATCAGTTACTTTTTATGGATTACATGATTATGTATTATTTACACAATAGCAGTAAATTATTCATAATTACTTTTTTTAATCTTAAAAATTTTCCTTACTTAAATAGCCTACTGCTTATATACACTCAGAAAGTCTTTAAGTTTTGTGGACATTCACACAAACATTCACACAGTCGTTACTCAGGTGATGACACAGCATTTTTGACATCTGATCCTCTTTCACCTAATCTATTTGCACCACACGTTGGTGGGCGTAGTTAATGTAAATAGCTTCTGCCAACAAGGCAGGCTGTTTAAGATTCATTGTAAAAATGCTAAATTTGTTTAAAACAGTTAAACACTCTTACAAATTGTGGAACTAGTTTAAAAGTATTTGATATACATACCAATCACAACTATATTTTGAATTGTGAAATGGTCAAATGTGCACAACTTGCATGTTATAACAAGATGCAGAACCCCAGCAGTTGTCTTTGTCAAATAGTTCAACAAAATATTTAATAAGATCATTTGTGTTTAAATGAACATGCCTCTAGTCCTATTTTTAAAATACCCCATAAAATTCAAAGGAAAATGAAAACCTCTGAATAAACAAAAAACACCATAGACAAAACTGAAATCTTATACCTGTTCTTCAGAAGGTACAGTTGGGTGGTTGTTAAATTTGACAGGTTTGTACTTGCTTTTTTAATGTTTTGCCTTTAGCACAGCTACTATTACCTGATACCTGTACTAGGTCTTATGTGGAATGAAATGTGCGCCAAGCCAAAATAATTAAATAAATGAGTCAATGCTGCCAAGGTTCCTTATTGACTATTTTTTCTGTACATAATGTTAATGCATTAAACCTGGGAAAACAGGTCTAATTTGAGTAAAAATTAAACTTTAAAGTAAAACACAAACCAGAATCTATTAAAAAGTAGCTTACCTTGACTTTCCCGCTTAGGTGATTCCTTGATTTCTTAGACCTTTTAAAATTTCTTAATCTTTTAAACTGTACCAACTTTGTTTGGAATATATTTGGACTCTTACAAAGGAGAACTCCCAAAACAACAAATGAACACAAAACGAGTGATCACAACTTTATAATTACAACAAATGATGTATGTTAATTATTTTCAGAGCTGAGCAGACCAAAAGTCTAACAGGCTAATTGTACAGAAGCTAAACCTTTTATAATTAAAGTTTGTTCTTACATGTTTATGTACTACATATACTGTATGTATTATGAAAAAAAAAAAAACACTTTGCAAGTAAACATTGCTTGAATTTTAGGACCCACAATAGATAAAACTATTCAAATTTATAAATTATAATATAATGTTTTAAATACACAAAACTGAATGATGACAACCATATTAAATCATCTCATTTATTAGAGTTTCAGTCAAATGTTATCTATAAAAAACAAAGTCAGGTTAAAACATACTAAAACATTTTCATGACCTACATTTGTACATTTTCATTGTAATATAAACTGTAAAGCTCAGTGGAAAGCTTATTAATTGTATGCAATTACATATGAGTAACAAAGATATATGCTTTAACATTTACGATAAACAATAAATTATTTCTATGAACAAAGGTGAACTTACCAATGGTAAGATTTTGGATTTTGAATTAAAAAAAAAAACAATTATGACACAGAACAAGTATCATTTGACAGAATCCGTGAGAATGTGTAAATGTTCATTGTTAAAATTCCGTTTGTTCCAAAAGACTCAGCTGGCTTGTCTGCAACACAAATAACAAAAAGGTTTTTACCAAATTATCATAAGATATTCTCATATTCTCAAAACATAAGCATTGTTGCATTTTGATGATCATTTTATAAAATAAATAAATAATTGTTAAAATGTATTTAAAATGTTTAATTTCAAAGAAAGGAAAAAGGTGTAAGAGCTACTACTTTTTTTTTTCGTACAACTAGTAAGTGCAAAATAAATAGTGAAATCAGAGTGAAAACCTCAGATATCAACAGCAGGATATGCCAGTTGTCATATTTTATATAGTATAACAGATAATGTATAGAAAATTAAACTTGTGATATGTTGATGTCATATTTATATAGGGTAAAAATATATAAATATCTAAAAAAAAAAACATAAATAATAGTTATTACTATATTTACTGAATACATGTTTAAATATGTAAATGAGGCAACGTCAATTTATATTTGCACTAAATTGCATACATTTCTAAAAAATAAAACTCGGATGAAGCCAGGTTCAAAATGTTTGATTTTGTTGACATATTAGAGTCAAAGGTTTTTACAAAGGGGATTTAAGATATATATTTATCATTTACCACAATACTGTCAACAGCCTGTAAATAAATACATTTTCACAATTTTTTATGAACAAAATATTGTATAAAATCAGTCTAATCATATAGCTTTGGTGTATGTAAATAGTGCGGAGGTGAAGATTTTTGCCTCAGTACAGGAAAAAAAAAAATCTCATTTTAAGAAAATGGCCTTTAAGGATTGTACTGTAATTGAAATCTGCAGATGCAAATAGACAAAGTGCTACAAAAGCAACACTTAAAAGTGCATTTTGGATGTTTTCTGCAAGTCTGCAGAAATATGAAAAGCCAAAAATCCCAAACTTGACAGATGCATAAAAATAACACGTTTCTGCCTGTAGTGTCTTGCCTTCGTTACTTTCAGATCAAGCCTACAACCTGGTCAAGAACTAAAGATCAGTCTGTCTGATTATGCTCTCAGTGACAAAGCAAGACAGCAACTAGGAACCAAGAAACAGAATTAAAACAAGTTTTCACTAGTTCTTTCTAGCCATAACATGTAACCACAAGACTGTAGTGGAGAACAGAATCTGAGAATCTGCGACTTGACTTGGGACTTGTGAGAAACTGACCGAAAACTTCTAAGTCAAAAACACGAGTCACTGCAGATTATATTCTCTTATTAATGGCATAAACTAGTATTTTTTTTATTCATTATATGGACCTGCAGGTTTCTGCCAAAATGACAACTTGAGGGTTAAAAAACTAGAATTGCCCTATTGTAAAATTAAATTAAACATGTATTACAAACTATTGATCTTTCGTTTACATTTATTTTACAGTTCAGTTGTATTACAGTTATCATTTATAACTGTTTTAGGCATACTACTATTACCTACTACTACTATATCATCAATATATTCTATTCTAATGTATATTCTAAGCTTGGCTATTTCTAAAAAATAATACAAAGGTTTAAATTGTCATGAGACCTCTACTCTTTCAGCACTGGTCTTTCACAGATTTGAAAACTGGTCTTTCTAGATTTGAAAAACACTCCATAAATGGGTGTGAAAAGCTGTGGAAAAGTGGGAGTGAAGAGGGTGGAAAGAGAGAGGAGAAATCAACCAATAAAACAGACCTACAATGCAATGAGCAGAGAGAAAAAAAAGAAAAAGATGAAACAACAACAACGAAGACTGCATATACACTACCAGTCAAATGTTTTTGCACAGTAAGATTTTATATGTTTTTTTAAAGTCTACTCACCAAACCTGCTTTTATTTGATCCAAAATTTTGCTTTGATCACAGGAATAAATTGCATTTCAAAATATATTAAAATAGAAAGCAGTTATTTTAAACAGTAAAAATATTTCACAATATTACTGTTTTTGCTTTATTTTGGATCAAACAAATGCAGGCTTGGTGTGCAAAAAATCTTACTGTCCAAAAACTTTTGACCAGTAGTGTATATATATTTTTATAGACGAAAGAAATCGCTCTAAAAAATGAAAATATGACCACTTTTCCCTTAATAATACACATAATGAGTGCTATTGCTTTTTTCACTGATGTGCAACCTGTACATATATGTTAACATTTTAAAAAATATGCGTTTTAGGGTTTCACGACCCTTTAAGACTTGGACTCCAACTCAAAGACTTGAGACTTGACTTGGACTTTAGGGACTTGTAAACATGTCTGAGCAGAATACACTCAACCGTATGATTTGGTAATTTAGCAGTGCAATTAAAATCAAAGCTTGCTTATCTAGTGGGTGTGAAGAAAAAGCTTATAAAATATTATATATTATATACATTTACATATGCCTATTTCTATTGATGTTTTGCAAAAATGCATTGGGTTATGGTAAATTTGAAATGATTAAATTGAATGTTATTAATTTTTAATTATTGAATTATTCAATTCAATAAGCTGATGTACTTTAACTGATGTAAACTGGCCCTGTGAATTTTTCAAAAAAATGTAAACACTCACCTGAAATAAACACAGGAAACTGGTAAAATGAATATATTTTGTACATTTAAATATAACTATTTTTAACTATGTTTTGCAAAAAAATGTATTGGGTTACTGTAATTTGTAAGTTAATAAATTAAATGTTATTCATAGTACTTCAACTGTGGACTTCGCACAAAAATCTCAACTCTTACCTGTAATAAACACAGGAAACCGAAAAGAGGCGTTTTGGATCTGGAGTCGAGTCAAACAGAAGAGGTAGTCAGGTCGTTCCCGTGACATGACATCACAGTCATGATAGGGCAAGACCTCGACTATGCCAGCTTTCTGACAGCAATCAATAAACTGCCGTTTCTTACTTGCTTCAGAACTAGACCTGTTGAGACGATAAGAGGAAAGTGAGATTTTATGCCAACAACTGAGTAAGCAAACACTAACTAACCACAGCTTGTATAAACACAATGGGGATTAGTCCTTGAAGGCCCACACATCCAGTGGTGGGAAAGGATTTTTGATACCTTGCATTTTCCCGAAGCCTGCGACTGTCTCTGTAGTGCAGAAACCATTTCCATTTCCCTTGCTTGTCTAACTCCTCCAGGATCCCAACAACTTTTTTCATGTCGTCTTAATATAAACGTGACAAAATAATTCCAATGAAAATGTCATTATTGATAAGTCCATCTCCAGTAAAACAACATGCATAATTTGTGTAGCAACTTGATCAGTACCTAGAGTGAGCCTGTCGAGAGCCAATTCATCACATACTATAAAGCCTCCCTTGGCAAAAAGCTCTTGGTGAGTGAGGTTCACCACGTCATCGGGGCGGTCGATGCCAGCAAACAGGACGCTGGCCGACTTCTTCAATTCCAGCAAATGAGGTACCTGGTTAAAAATAATAATATTCAGGAGTCAACCTTAATTAATTCAACTTAATTTTGAATTTAACATCTAGATTGTTATTAGACCTAAATTATGATGTTTTTTGATGTACAAATGCGGATAACATAAGTGGAGCTCAGAGAAAAGTACAAAATAATAAAAAAGGAAGTTCATGACCCCCTTTAACAAAGTTTTGTATTTCACTCTTTCACTTACCTCACATATGTGGTCTGCAATGTCCTCATTCCTCAGTATAATGAGCAGAGGGGATTGATCATCACCATTGAGGTCAAACTCGTCTGGTTTAACCGGTATGTGGCCATCAATCTCCAAAAGGTTCTACAAAGCATAGAAATTCCCATGAAAATCTTTCTTCACTGTTTTGGACCACTTCTAATGCATTTACTTTCTCACCTTGGTTTCCTCAAAGAAGGTATCTGCTGATGTGACAAGGATATAGAACCTGTACTTAATCTTAGACACTTGTCTCACAATAGTCTTCAGATTTTCACGAGGACTGTCGAAAACGTCTTTCTTGATGCGCCCACGAAGTCCAGGATAACAGCCAATGCTCTCTCGATTAAACTTTGTCTTTCTCGTCTCAGTTGGAAGAGGCAGAGTCTTCCCACTGCAGACATCGTTCATCATGGACTTGTATGCCACAGCACATTGCTCTGTTATTTTAGATATCCCAGAGAACTCAACCTCATTGCCTTTTTCACAGAAAAGTCTTTGGGGATGTGGTTTACAGGTTCTAGGTTTTTCTCTCGTCTCTTTCCTGTCGGACATGTCCACTTTAATTTTAAAGTCGGTGAGTGGTGATTGTGCTTTACCAAGTTCAGTGGAACTCTCTACTTCACTGAGATTTGAAAACCGAGCAGTCACGGGACAGGTAACCAGGTCAGGATTTGACCTACTGTGTGATGTGGTACCGACAGAGCTCTTAGTTTCTTTGAGAACCCGAGTAATGTTTTCAGAGAAGATGAGGTACTCAAGATTAATTGCAGACCGGGTCACGTCAGGCTTATTTTGCTTTTCTTGCCAGTCATTAAAAGAGTCTTCAAATCCTTTAGTCAAACTACTTGTATCGAAAGATGGTTTCATGGTGGGAGAATTATTGAATGTAACACGGTTTCCTTTCCTGTCCAAAATAGTGACAATGGATGAGGGTGGAATGTCGAATTTGTTATCCTTCTCACTCGCATCTAATAGCTGACTGCAAGACGCTTCCCTTCTGAAATACCTGCGCCAGTCAAACTGCTGCTTGCTTGGCTTATCATGTGGAAGTGAATTAACGGTGACCGAGCTAGTTGGCTTTGTTTGATACGTTTCAAAGTATGATGTTTTTTGGATGCTCTCGGAAGAGTCTCGATCATCCCACTCAGCATTTTGGCAGAAGGCATCAGGGAATTTCCTTTTTCTAGACTTCTTTTTTGAACTTCGGTCTACTTCTGTATTATAGTCCGCAGTACAAGTAACCTTTATTGGGTATTTGATAGATTTATAACTAGCGGTAGATAGCGGTTCTGATTTATAACTCTTTTCTGCCCACCAATAGTCATCTGTCTCTTTCTGTGCATGCTTTATGTGCTTGTAGGAATACTCCTGTTCAGATGTGATGTACTTAGAACAACCGGGTTGATCATTGTCCCCAGCACCAGAGTCGTTTTTGCATTGGTACAATTGGTGATCAACGGATTCCTCTGTTTGGTAATCATGCCACTGTATATCTTCATCAGATCTGTGGTAATATCCATGCAAATCATCTCTGTAATAGAGTTCAGAATCATTTTGTGCTTCACCCTCAATGAAGTCAGGGGCGTCATCTTCCATTTGTTGAGAGGTCAGACAGAGTTTGTGCCTTAACAGAGAAGTATCCTCACTGGGTAAATGCTTGGTAGTTATTGCAGATTTATTTTTAAAATCTATTGTGCCAGGGTATTTGTTTCTGTTCCACCTTAGGTCATCATTGTGGATTTCTTCATAATGTCTTGTCAAGTCAGATAATGGCTTTGGGGAAGAAACAGGTGGTTGAGGGTTTACAGGACTTTTAGGTGCAAACATGTCAGAGCGATCAGTGTTGTCTGGGTAGTACAGATCCCTATTCAAATCTTCTTCCCTGAATGCTTTGTTTACTTCTGGATAACTTAGAATTTCATCTTGAGTGGGAGTAGAGCACATGCTGTATACGTCTGCTTCTGAGGGTTTTTTGATTGTCAAAGCTTGAGGAGCAACTGCTTCATTACAAGAATCAGTCTTGCTATTTGGGGGTGATGCACAAATTTTGAGGGATAGGAAGTCTTGGTATGTTTCGATTACTTGATCTTTAGAAGTACCTTGACTTTGGGTTTCATTCCCATCAACAAACGCATCATCCTCACTAGCAACTTCAAATGCATCGTGTTGGCTTAAATCTCTTTCGTCATCTTTTTCTGAATGACTAATATATATTTTGGTGGGTTCAACGGTACTTGTTGGTTTTGACTCATCGTGACCAACGTCGAGAGCTTCTTGTTGGACCACTATACTCTGCTCAACAGTCCTGGTTTCACTCTCATCATGCATTACATCACAAGTATCATTATTAGCAGCTGGGATGTGTTTCTCTTGAACAGACATGAGCTTGTCTTCGCCTGGGCATGAATCTTTGCTGGATTCTCCAAGTGTATCTTCTTTAAGGTTTGCCTCCTCTGGTGTCTGAGGTTGTTTTTCACTCTTCTGCATCTTCATGTCATGGTCATCATCAATGAAGGCAGATGATTTGTCAGTGGAGCCGTTTTGCTCATCAACTTCTAGCTGTACCTTGGTTTCAGAATCTGCATCACTGAATTCCATATCAACACTGTTTATATCATCTTCCAGAACCAAAGTGAAATCATCTAGATGTTCCTCCAATTCTGTAGATGTCTCATGTTCAGTATCACTGGCAAACAGGTGTGCCTCTTCATTTGACTTAATCTCATTTTCTTGCATTATTTCCTCACCTAAGTAACCTTTTCTCGCTTCCACAGGCTCTTTAGTGCCATTACCTTCAACCTCATGGGATAGTGATGCATTAACCACATTTGATTGAACTTTCAGATCAAGCTCTTCTTTTGCATTAGAGAAGTCATTACACTCTTCAATGCTATCCTCTTCTGATATAGCATCTTTCAACTCATCAGCCATATTTAGGTGGTCTTCTAAATCTTGCACAGGCTTAAGATCTTCATTTGCATTAGAAGTCTCATTAAGCTCTTCAACTCTTGCCTCGTCTGAGGAAATATCACTCAGCCAGTCAACATGGTCAACTAGACTTGTGTCAGGTTTAGGTTCTTCTGTTGCAGTAGAAGTCTCATTGTGCTCTTCAATGTTAGTCTCATGTGATGAAGCGTCTTTTGGCTTATCAACCATGTTTGTATGATTTGTCAGATCTAGTGAATGTTTAAGATCTTCCTTTGCATGAGCAGTCTCTTTACGCTCTGCAGTACTAGTCTGATCTTGGCTAGGCATTTCGGAGATCATGTCTTCTTCAACATTTCCATCTTCCATAATCGTCAGACATCCATCCTGACCACCTTCATCTGATACGACTTTACTCTCTTCAGCTACAAATAAACTCTCTTCCTGCACCAAAACGGTTGCTCCAGTTTTAAGTTCTGAAGTCTTGTCAACATTTCCATCAACCACAGCTTCTGGGCACCCATCTTTCTTTGCTTCAAAAATCTGTTTACTTTCTGCACTGTCAGACACATTCTCCTTTTGCAGTGCTGCATGTGGTACATTCCCAGTTTCATTCTTTAAACCCAGATCAAAACTTTTCCTACCCAAAATCAGACGTTGTGGTTTTGAGAATGCTGATGGTTTTATGGGACTAAGTATTTGATGGAAAACACCAATTTTGGGGGTACCAGAAGTGGCCATGCTGGTGGACACTTTAATATTTGTAACATTTCTAACCTTCGGTTGAAGGATTCGAACGCCTATTCTCATATTTGATGCTTTCTCACACAACTTGTTGTATGCACTGTTTTTTTCCAAGAGCTGTGAATATGAACAGTCAGTGGTGACGTCATTTTCATCAGTGTCATTGTCATTGTCATTGTCAGGTACTGCACTTTCCACTGTTACATCCACAGCAGATCTATAATTCTGTAACGGAAATTAAAATATGCAAATAAATCAACATTAAAATCGCACACACACCTAAATTCAGTAAAATTTTAATGGTGTAGGATATAATACATTACCATCAAAGCTGTAACTTTTGGATTGGAGGAGTGACTTGTCCGAGAAGATGAACCCTTTGGTGTCATTTCCTGCTTATGAGTTGACTTTTCACCAGGTTGTGAAACACCATCTTTTCTTTTGCTCTGATATGAGACTGATTGAAGACTAACAGGCTCATCATTTTTCACAGAAAGATCCAAAACCTCTGATGAAGCAAGCACAGGCTTGGCCGAGTCTGCTTTCTGGCTCAAATCAACATTGAGCAATGACACAGCATTCTGAATAGCGTTTATGTCCAAATTAACCATTTCAACCTCCTTCTCCTTTGGAAGCGCATTACAGTTTTCAAGGTGAAATAGTCTGGAGGTGGCTTTACTATAGAAAAGACCAATCCACATGTGAAAAATGAGATGGACATCCTCATAGGTGTCTTCAATGTTGAAGTTCCACTTCCTGCCAATTTTAAGAAAGAGAAAAAGAATTTCAGAGCCCGTTTGGAATGTCTATTTATGGGTTATGATGACTCAAAAAATTACCATTAAAACTGCTAAACCATGTTAAACTCACATTCGCTCCACAAAAACTGTTACAGAGGGTGCAAACCACATCTTTGGCATATTTTACGCATGTGGCATTTTTGTATCTTGCAAACTCAAGACATGTGTTGTTCTGTAATATTCTACATTGATGTTGCAAATTCCACTGATTTGTCACCACCTGGATAAAAATGTTATCTGGCCAAATTAGAGAAATTGTAAATGTAAAGACTTGTAATAGTCTTGATAGATAAAACTTGATAGTAATAGTTTGCATTATGTCATAGTTTTCCAACAAAATGTTGTATATACATATTATATAAACATAAATGACATAATAGCTGTATAATTTCTAGTTTGAATGAAAATGTTGGAAAGATGGTGTGACTGGACCAGCAGACAAAAAAAAAGAAAAAAAAGAGAAAAATAATAACTAAAAGCCATAATGTTTTGATATTTGTCTTGTGTGAATAGCTTGTTGGCCACAAATTAACAAAAACAATATAATTTCACTACAATAATCATAATTAATCCTTAGCCAAAATTTAGAGGCAACAAGCAGTACTTACCCATGAAGTGCTCGTGTGACAGTTTTGTCTTTACTGTCATTGGTGAACTTGCTGTCAAATTTAAAATCATATGGTTCTTTCCAGATCCTCATCACTTTAATAATTCCCTCCTTTTCGATTATGTTTCTGTTGCGTAAAATTCTTGATCTCCTTGATTTTGTTTGGATCTCTGTCAATGGCTTATCTGAAGAAATCAAATGCTTCCATTCTGCTTTGCCCCCTTCCTCTTGATGACTTGAGGCTACAGCATCTTTGGGCAAGTTCAGGTGAACCCCAGTTTTCAATGACAGAGGCGATTCTATATTTCCAGATGGGGAAGAAGAAACCTTGGGAGATGGACCTGACAAACCTGACAGCGGAGAGGTTGGCTGTGAGTAAGAATGTTCTTTTGATATTTCCAAAATCAGTTCCCCAGTCACTAAAAGACCTTCTGGGAAAGGGGACCTGGGGGGCAATTTAAATCTGGTGGATGGATAACGAAGAAGAGCATGAAGGACTGACTCCGGGGAGCCGCTAGCCTTCACTCCATCAAGGGCCTCCTGGCCAGCTTTGGCTTCTAAATTCGTTAACATTTTATCGTTACTTGCACCAAGGGCCAAGTCAGCCAGTAAACTCAAAGCATCTGAGGGTAGAGATTCACCCTTGCTCAGTCTCTCTGCACTGGCTTTGCCATCAGTGCTAACTCTTCTCCTTCCCACCCTATCCCCAATAAGCGAAGATATGAGCTGCTGGTCAGCATGTTTAGCTATTTCAAAAGGTGCTGATGTGTCAAAATTGAGGGACCCTGTAAGAAATAGACAAAAACAAAGACAAAGCATAAAATAGCAGTAGAAGAAGTGCATAATCATGCAGACAAGCAATAGAGTAAGTAGTAGTAAAGTGGCCTTAAGAAGCAGAAGAACATGCACATGGAAGACAGACAGATTGAGAGGGAAAACATGGGGCCAATTTTAAGACACCAGCATAATCATGACTCAATATCAAACCAGTCTAATTTAGTGACTACTGAAGAGAAGGAAACGTAATCACAATGGATTGAAACTGTTTGCAAATACACAAAGAACACTTTTTGAACACTTTCCTATTCTTGGTGTGTAAACTAATAATTTTCTTACCATTTTCTTTTGACGCCTTGTGAATAAGACCTCTCCAAGACACAGGTTGTTTTGTCAACTCCACATTTTTCATTGGCGTAGACTGTGCCTTATCATTCATGGGTTGTGAAACTTTGTCTTTCAGCTCATTACTGGCAGTATCACACTTGAGATCAATGCTGGTACCCAACTTTTCTTTTTTTGACTTTGGCTCTGTGTTATCCGGCTCAGCTTTTGCACTGTCACCAGGGGAAGGAGATTTCTGCCTCTTTCCCCTTCTGAGCACCGTCTTTAATTTGCTTATAGATATAGCACTGTACACATCATGTTTTGTTTTCTTCTTGGTTTTGTCAGGAGAGGATACTTTTGGGTCAGAGTGCACTGGAACACTGGAAGTTGCATCTGCTTGAACAGCAACAGGATGATCTTTGTTATTTTGTTGGACACCTACAGCCCCGTTTGTTGTAGACTTTTCTGGACATAAATCCTGACTTTTTTCACTGTCTGATGGATGGGTTTTGTGAAGTTTTCTCAATATCCTTAATGCTGACAAGAGAGCACTTGGCATGTCTTTCGAAGCACTGTCTGAGTCTTCTTCATCATTGAACAGTCGATCTTTAAGGGCCAATTCTTCCTTACCCTTCGAGGGAGATTCTCCTTTATTTTCCACTATTTCTTTGGATTTGTTCTCCACAGGAGAAATCGTTTCCGCATTTGTGTCAATGCTCACCTCAACATGCTTTTTCTCCTTCTTTGCAGATTCTACATTAACATCTGAACCATGCGGGACAAAGACTCTACCACAGTTTGTGATTATGGTCTTTAGACCATATCGTTCCCTCAAATTAAATCCCTCCATCTTCCTCTTGGGTGTACTAGACAAGATTTGTTTTGTTTCATTGTGCTCTACATTTACTGTAGTCTCCTCATCATTCTTTACTGCATCTGATCTCAAAGAACGTTTCAGATTGGCATTGGTATTCCACAATCTTTTACGCCTCGGAAGAGAGCGCCAATCTCTTTTTGTAGGACTTATCTCACTTTTTATAGTTTGATCATCTATAGTTTCAGTTGTCACACTTATTAAAGGGTCTTGTGCTTGTCTGGCTTTACGCAGTTTTCGATTCCCACCTCTTTGTCTGCGTCCCTTGCCCCTACGAGTTGAATGAGGTTTTTGATTGATGTCATCAGCATGCACAGCTTCTGTCTTAATCTGGTTTTTTGTAGGGTCATCGGGAGGATTCTCTGGCAAAACGACAGGCAAACTTGAAGTTGGTAAAACAATCTTTTTTTGAACTTCTTTTTTATTCTGCATGGTTTTCCAATGACCTTTGCACTTCCTACCTCTACGCCTTGAAAGGGATCTCCGATTTACTTTCTTATCAGGATCAGGCTTTGTTTTTTCAGTATGTGTATTATCCTCCATCCCCTCACTTGCAGCAGTAGCACCTTCTTCTGTTGATTTGATTAATGCTGTACTCCTAGTTTGGATGGGAGTCTTTTTTGTAGATAAATCTACACCAATTCCATCAGCATCTCTTTGAGATGTTTTCTCAGCATCAGTCTCAATACTTACACAATTCTCTTTAGGGACATCACCCAATTTGGGTGACACTGTGGAAGTTGGATACTCCGACACACTGTCAGCTACTGCAACTACAGCTGTTCCCAGTTTTCCAAGCCTTTCTGCCAAAGCAGGTTGAGGCTGCTCTGTTGAAGAAGGCTGGAGCTCATCTTTTTGTCCCTCAACTGTTTCTGCTGTCCTGTCAGAGGCATCAGTGATGGCCTCTGATTGCTTTGTCATCTCCATTGCAGTCTGTGGCACCTCCTCAGGTGATGATATACAGTAATAGACATCATCGTCATGATCATCACTACGCTGTTGTCGACCAGAGGTGAGTAACTCCAATGCGCTCCCTACTGAAATTGTAAAGCCACAAGGCTCTTCAAAATAGGATTTCAATCGAGTGCCAGCCTCCTTCGACCATTTAGGCGATATCAGGGTAAAACCACCAGGCACATCATATTGATCTGGAAACATACTGGCTTCCCTGGTGGGAACATCCAATAGCCCAGGGTGAAAGAGAGTGCCATAGTCTTGCAAATGCTTCTCTAAAGAAATCTGAGAGGGCCCCTGCTGGTTTGGAGGACATTTTTCCATTTCCGTTTCGGCATAGTTGAGTGCTGGGATGACTTGCATTATTTCTGTTGATACCTTGGTATTTTGCAGGTCAGTCTTGGCATCTAAACATAAAAACACACAAAAGATGTGTTAATAGGATGTGAAAGACATGCTAAATAAAAGCTGCATAAAGTACACAGGTGTAAAAATCTAAGAAATCAATTTATTCTCCTTGTTACCTCTTGGGACAGTTCTTGAGTCTGGGAAAATAAACATGCCTTGAAGTGATGCTGTCTTACCTAGCTTTGCATCTAGAAATAAAGAAAATGTATGTTATCAATCTCATGAAGCATTGCAAATAAAATCAAATTGAAAAAGTTGGAAAAATAACATTGTTAATTAGCGGTTCAAGCATGTAGCACTGAAACCCTATTGTAACTGTTAGAATGGGCAAGGATCAGCAATCTGATCCCGTCTGATCATGCAGACCAAACCGTAAGTCGTAGAGACTTGAAACTTGGAGTACTCACACCGCCAACAATGTCACCAAGGCTCACCCCAATCAACCTGACAGGGGCACTACAGTGACCAAAACTACGAAATCGCTCATAACTCCTAAACTGTCAGTCGAAGGCTTAAAGGGATGGTTTGGAGTAGATTTGACTTCATTGCTATGCACTCCGAAGCCCATGTAAATACCCCATCCAAAGTTTTGAGGGAGATATCAGAGTTTTTTGAATGGAAAATTTTGAATACATCCGTCAATGGTACATGTGATGTAACTCGTAAATTGCACCATTAAACGTGCACGTAATCTTACCAAACTTCTACAGTAGTGTAAATAGGGTATGTACTCACAAAACGCTGCATCGGAAACTTTGTAAGTCCACCATGAGTGTTTTAAAAACAACTTTCACCCGATCCCTACTAGTCTCAAAAACTACAAATGGCGACACATCGACGTCACTTCCCTGGTTTGGGAAAAGCACGTAAAAGACCACCTAATACGTTGACATGCACACAGACATAGTAGGTGGACTTTTACGTGCTTAGCAACCATTTGTGCTATCAACATGAAAGCACTGAGCACAGTCTGGGTCCAAAGTGCCACTATAAGGACATTTGCATATAAAAACACATGGCCAACACTGGCCGATTAGACAGGGCGGCTATTAGACAAGATTAACAGAGGCCAAACAGAACGATCAAATGATAGAACTCCTCATTCCGGACAACTTTGCCTCTAGAACCACTGCAGACAATCAAATCATTTGTTAAATGATTGAGAACATGTAAAAAAAAAAAAAAAAAAAAAAAAAAAAAGCTCAATCTAGAAAAAACATTGCAGTACAATTCTCTGAACTCTCTAGGTCAACAACTGTTTTAATGAAAACAGATCACAGCAGGCGCTATAACAGTCATAAAGATTAAAAAAACAAAATATTTCTCTGGTAAATTACCTAAATTTGCCAAAAATGCTTTTTTGAATCATTGATTTAGGTTGTTACAGGCTTGATAAATAATGTATTTTTTCACATGTGTTTAAATGCCTTAAAGCACTTGAATGGTAATCACTGCTTGCAGCTATATTCTACAGTTGTTTTTTTAAGTATAGAGAACATTTATAATCTGTGTATTGCTCATAATCAGAGAAAAAACAAATACACATTTAGGATTTGGGGTAATATACTGTAGTTTTTCATTTTTAGTAACTGACAAAAACAGCTGCATTAACAAAAGCAAACATCAAAGATTAACAACCTCTGAGCTCACGTTAGGTCTTTTATTATTATTATTTTTTTTTAAATTACTGGTATTAAAAATAATTTACTCCATGAAGAAAATGAGTGGGACTGGAGCAACATCTCACCTTCATAAGAGAAGAGGTGCGAAGAGTGTAACAGTATAAGGAACCCAGAATCTTCCAGTGGGATAACAAGAGCCTGGTGAATGGAAAAGATAATAAAACAAGATTTGCTCAGAGATTTATGCAGTGTTTTTATCCAGTTATTACAAATATTCTCCTCTTTTGAAATTTTACCATGTCTTTTTCTTTCAGCTCTTGAGCTATCTGAGCAAGGTCATTTTTCGCCTTAGAGGAGACAACATCATACAAGTTGAAACATTTGCCACCTATGCAAACTGTGGGAAGATGGAGAAAAACTAATTACAAAACGTTGCCCAAGAGCTCATTTACAGTTTTAGCACCAATATGGGCGATACTGTCAATTACCAAAATAAAATGTTAAACACACCTTCGCCCACAATGCAAGTTTCAAAGATTTCACGCGGCAAGGTCCTCTTCAGATCAGACACACCAATTGCATGGTCAATTTGAACTGTCTTTGGGCTGAAATTACAGTTTTCATTTCAATCTCACATCGTATAAGTAAATATTGCAGTTTATCTGAAAAATCTACTCTTGATTCTTGGGCAGCTTTATCAATATTTATCAATAATGGTTTATAGAGTTAAAAGGTAATGTTTCCTTCAACAAAACCTACAGTTTTGCAGGGAACCAGGCTCCGCTCGATGACTGAAGACCAACATCATAGACAGCAGATTCAATCTTGAACTGGCCACTCCATGGTTGGTAAAAAAACACTACAATACAAGATTCAGCTTGAAACACCATGTTGGTAATTCCATACTCTCAATGGAACATTTAAAATACACTAAATATTATTCAAAATTAGTTCAAAACTCTTTACAATAAATGCAAGAAAGACAATGGACAAGATTGTAAACAAAACAACTTTGCTTTTTGCCATATTTGCAATTTCACCACAAAAACAGGAAAGAACATGCAAAATAATCTATAATTCTTACCTGTTTTGTCTTGGCTTGAAAAGAAACAGTAAAGAAAAAAATCTTTAGTTGTCAAAATCATTATCATTTGTAAATAAGTAATGTTTCTCTTACGATAAATATATCTATATATAAAAACTGCTAAACCTTTTTTTTTCCAACTCTGTCGTGGTGCTCATCTTCCCATATGAGAATGCCACAATGGCAAACGGACAAGCATGTCTTGGACATTTTTCTATTTCACTGCTTCCATCACTGAGTTCATACAAGTAGTACTGCAAGACAAAGCAACTTTGTTAGATATACAGTTTGATACTATGGAAGGAAGGAAGGAAGGATGGAAGGAAACTGTTTCTTTTGAAAGCTTTATCACCTGTGTTCGCTCATAGGCCAAGAAAGAACTAGTAGTTGAAGACACAGCACCAAGCTGATCTGATATGTGGCAGTCATAGCCAGCTGTTGGAGGCGTAAAATTCTGGGTGTAGTTGTCTGTAACCTCTTTCACTCTCCCCTGATGTTTAAATATATAAGACAACAAATGTTTGCAATTGGTTCACAAAGTAACAAAATGTGGGTGGAAGAATTACAAGTTTCCATCAACTTGCATACCTTGGTCAGCTTCAAAAGGACTATGTAGCCAGTCTTGCCAGTGTACCAGCGCTTCAGGTCAAGGCAGTCCGAGTATTTTGAGATATAGACACCTAATTTAAGAGTAAATATCAGAAATATAATGTGATGATAATCACCTCAACCAAGGACAGAAAACAACTCCACAACAGAAAGCTGTATTTAACACACATTTCAGATTTTCACAAGCTAAAACATATATAGTTCAAAGAGCTTTGATGGTGTTCAACATGCCACGGAATCAAAACTGTGAAAAATTATCTCTGAAAGAAGTCTTTATGTTACAACTACTGTCTGAACATAAAAGCAAACAACCAAACATATGTTACTTCGGGAGGCGTAACTCCAAAATTCTGATGAAGTGTTTTTCATCTCCAACACAGGCAATTAACGGACCGTCGAAAACTGGAAAAACTAGTTCTTCAGCATTTTGTTGATGAGAAAAAAGCTGCACAAGGAGTTCTTAGGAAGGTCTGTTTGCCTTGACATGTTAAACTACAGCCAACAAGTTTAACCTTCAGTACTGGAAAATTATTAAACCAGCGAGTCCTAGTCTTGCATAGCCAGGCTTTTAATAGAAAACATGAAATCTGGTCCAGATTGCAGTCAATAATAATTCATATAATATACTGTAATTTATTGAACAAAGTAGAAGTTCTACTAACTAATAGCTAGTGAACTTAGCTCAAGCAAAGCCAAAGATTTACCGAAACTACTTTAGGAAAACTACAGCAAAGACGTCTTTAACAAATACTGTAGTATCTTTTCCAGGCTGGTTAACAAAAACGTGTATGCCCTTACACCCAGTTCTTGATGTTCTAGTTTACCTCAGATGGTTAGAGAACAGACTGTGGGCGCTGATAGTGATCTTTAGAGCTGTCACTAAACAAACCTTGACAATAAACCAACATTTCTGAAGTTTACCAAATTCACAGTCATTTTCAAACTTTGAAATCTAAACTTTATCTTATCCTCCCACTGATTATTCACTGGATCTGAAAATATTTCTCCATAAAAGGACATGGATATGATAGCAACTTACAGTCAGTATCACATGAAGTTTACTCTTACTTGGTTGCACAACTTTTGTAGAATATCGAGTCTTTCCCCTCACAGGAAACCAAAGTGGCTCTAACCACATGGACTAAGCACAACTTACAAGCTACATCAAACTTAAAAATAGAAGAGAAATGAAATATTGAACAACCATTAACATCTGATATAATCTGACTCAAAATATGTGCTGAATTTGACCATATGGTTAAACAAATGGCCTATTTGTCTTCACGAACCTGCCTTAAGTAATAATATTTTGTTTTGTTTTTCATTTCGTGAGATTGTTTATTATTAGTAGTAGTAGTGCTGGATGACCAGTGTTGGGGAGTAACTACTTACATGTAATGGAATTATATAATTTAACAACAAAATGATTGTAACCTTAATCTGTTACTGAGGGGGAAAATGTGTAATTAAATTACAGTTTCTTATGAAAATGTTAATGATGACAATGTCTTACATCTGAATATTTTCACACACATCCAGACTTGATTGATTTCTATACAAAATTGCATTGACTGCTCTGAAATATGACACCAAAGCTTCAGGAGTTTAGGACACTTATTCTAAAACATTTGCTATTTGGGTTTATGTATATATGCTTTATTTTTTAAGATTAGCAAAGATTTTATTTCAAAAACACTATCATAGCTATTCAAGTATATCTAAACAGTATTTAACCTCAGAACGATCTCTAAGTTAAAAGAGGTGCTAAAGTCTGATTTTGTGGTGGCTGTGCTTGAAAATTAAATAATCTTAATTTAAGTGATGAAGGATTTTGTAAGTCTGAGAGTAATCTGTGTTTTATTGTTAACCCTGCCAGTTTAGAAAAATGTAGAAATTTAGATTTAGAAAAGTAATCAAATGTAATCAGTTACATTACTTTAAAAAAATGTTATTACATTTTAAATAGGGCATCTTGTAATCTGTAACCTGTAACCAACACTGTGGATGACCCATATTCAGTTTTTCTTGCTCACCAAACACCCAGACATTGCTTTTAAATCTCCTTGTACAATAGAACATTTATTACAAACTACTTAATAATTATGTTCTCATCTTCAAGCTATGATACTCCCACCATGTGACTGATGATATGCGATTCCTTTGCTTGAAATGGGTCTCATTTCTCCATGGTAGGATACAGTCCTCCACCAGTAGTTTATAACACCCTGGAGTCTCAAGCAAATTTGAGAGGGGCTTCAAATGCTTAATTTAGACTGCAGAAAACACTTAAGAATCTAGGCTACTTGATCTCATACACTAATGAGAAGACCAGTGAGAAGGCAAACCTTCACTTTCTCTTTCTATAGGTTAATAGAAACTCTTACATAGCATACTTTCACTTTTCCTTTTACTTTCCATATGTAGAAGAACCTATGATGAGACTGGAAATATGCAGTTCTCTTGACCAACCCTGTGAAAACTAACTGTCACATACTATTTTTTAGTATATGGTGTTTATTTACATTGTTTGAGGCAGAGTTATTTAGTTGCAATGCAACTTAGTTGCAACTCAGCTACAACACTATATATAAAAAGAAACTCAGGCAGGATTTATCAACATTTAATTTACTAAAATGTGCCAAAGGAAAACATGCCAGTAATAATTGCTGACAATAGCACCTGCCAAACAAGTATGAAGGTTTCAGATCATCCTCTTGGCTGATCCTGTTGCAGTCACATGTGAAATATTATCTCGTGCATGCAAGCAAACACACAAGGCAGTTAGGCAGAAACGATCACCAAATAACGCTAGCTTGCTTTACCTTTTGAGGAGTCTCCAAGAGTAGTGCATTTTGCTTGTCCAACTAACAAGCCTGTTTCCCCAATTTTCTTTGCCTGTGGGAAAACAAATGTTGCAGTAATGGGTTTGACGTTTCCGAAAAGAAGAAATCAGGCTGATTCAATAAACTCCACTAATGTTGTATTTCTGTACCCTGTTTGCGTCACCAAGCAGCAGGAAGCCAAACGACTCTTCAAGTTCCTGTTCAGAATATCCTTTTTCCCGTTTCTCGGAACAAAAGGCAGCATACTGTTGCAAGGAGACATTTATTAAAACATGACGCAAATCTGCAGAATGTACAGTATGAGGAACACGTACATAAAACTTACCCGTTTTTGCAAAGTGCCATTGTTGATCAAATGGGCAGAGTTGTATGTGAAACATTCTTTTGATTCCTCATACAAATAGTTGTTGCGAAGTGGAGCAAGAATGCTTTCGTTAAAGGTTACTGAGCCTGGATGCACAGGCTCCAGAAGACCTGTTAAGACAGGACACATGTTTGAGTTATTCTACTTCACAATCTTCCAAAACATTCCTTATTTCCAATAACAAAACATAATGGACGGTTTTCTAGGTCACATTCTGGAACTGTAACCAGAGCATGTTGTAAAAGTCATCTCAAGGACATTTTGAGATAAATGTTCAGTAAAAGCACTCTGGTAGAGAGCCATTTTGTGAACAGTTTCATGAACTGGCTAAACAACTTTAAAACATTAAAGAAAGCAGAGTTGCACAATTCTCATGCTAAAAAAAACACGTTGTTCTTCATGTAAAGTAGCCTACTATTGTGCAACACTCTTGTTAGTGTTTCTGCACTAATCTGCCAAATGAAGGATATAACATAACCAGAATGTCAGACAACAACTCATCTAACTATACAAAAAAATGAAACGCAGCCTAATGTCTTCTGTACATGTGGACTTCCAACTTCCAACTTTCCTAGATAGTTCAGCTTAAGATTGTAGATTTTTAACTGGTTAATGGTTAGATCATCTTAAACCAGCAACAAGCTAGCTATCAGCTGGTCATACCAGTTTAAGGTGGTCAAGCTGGTTTTTGAAACATCTATCAACCAAGCGAGAACTAGTAAATGATCATCTTAGACTAGCTAAAAAAACAACACAATACAATAACAAAAAAATGAAAGCAAAATAAAATTTATATTGCAACTTGAGTTTGTCATCAAAGACTCAATTCTAAAAACCCAACATTTATTTACATAATAAATGTGACCCTGGACCACAAAACCAGTCTTACGTAGCATGGGTATATTTGTAGCAATAGCCAAAAATACATTGTTCATTGTGTCAAAATTATCCATTTTCCTTTTATGCCAGAAATCATTAGGATATTTTGTAAATGTCCTACTGTAAATATATCAAAACTTAACTTTTGATTAGTAATATGCATTGCTAAGAACTTCATTTGAACAAGTTTAAAGGCGAGATCCCCACATTTTTATTTCACCCTGATTCCAAATTTTCAAATAGTTATATCTCAGCCAAATAAAGCACAAATCTCAATTTAAAAATAAATTACCCTTACGACTGGTTTTGTGGTCTAGAGTCACACACACACACACACACACACACACACACACACACACACACACACACACACATATATATATGGAATGAGGTACATAACATTACTGACTGTACAAGCCATAATCTACATTTAGACATTTCAAAAAACACTGAAAATAAAGATGGAAATAAGTAGACTTTTATAATGTACATCATGCAGAAAGATCTAGAAAGCACTGATGGACCAAAGTACAAGAGAGGACTGAAAACGTGATTATAATCGACCCTTATTCAAATTAATCCAAAAGCTTGGAGCAAAGGTAAGGTATCACGTGTAGATTTACCAGGCCAATGCTAACTGAACTGCAGAACTGGTTTAGAGTTAAGAGCAACCAACCAAACTAGTACTAGTGTCTTCTTTCTTCAACCAAAATAGGATAGTCGTTTAAAACTCTATATAAACTAACTATATTTGAAATACCTTTTGCTGAAACTCACGGATTATTAACCAGTTTCGTTAACAGCACAAAAAAATAGGTGTGGAACGAATCTCTGAAATATATATAACGTTAAATGTATAAACAAATACATATGACATTTAAGCACAAAACGAATTATACAAACGCCATTGATGTCAAAACAGAAACTAAACATCTCAACGAGGCCACTAACCCCAGTCACCTTCTGTTGATCGAGTAATCTCATTCTCCATGAAGACAAGGCATAGATCCCAGGTTTTCGCTTTGCACTCGATATATTAGATATTTCTAATCCTCGACGGTTTACGACATTCCACTCAAACGAATAAAAAGCTACCGCCCTCTCCGTAAAATAGTCATGAAGTGTTTATTTGAAGCTGTAAGAACAATTATTATGCTCGACGACTGGTCTCTCAAGCTGAACTGCGTTTTGAAGGACTTGAATTGTACTGTGTGACTGTGTGTTGCAACCAGGAAGCGAATCCACATAAAGACAGCAAAAGGTTGGGCTGTGAGAACGAACGGCTGCCAGCGAAGCGGTCTGAAGGACTGTTTTGAACGGAATTCGAATTCTCACTGGGATTCGAATTCGTTCGACAGCACGCGCTGCCTACTCGAGGGACGCTGCTGTTTCCAAAAGAGGGTAGCTTGCGCGACCAAAAGCGAAACGAAAAAGAAACAGAAAGTCAGAAGTTAGCGTCCATCTTGCGTCCTGCATGCAGTTCCATTTGGCGTCGCTAGCAGTCGCAGCCCAGGAATATTGAAACGACCCCATTTAAAGCAAATTATACGCTGATTTAGTTCTGAATGTCAATTTAGTAATTCAGAGGGAAGTCGTATATGGATATATATCGATAGCGAGTAGACACCAGTAGCCTAAATTTAACAAACATCCGTCGTTGCGCTGAAAAAGCCTCATGTACTCTTCCGGCCTTTAGGCGGAGCTATTCAGTTTTCTGCATTGCTGAACTTCAGTCTCACGCCTGAAAAGAACATCGATTTTTTTTTTTTTTATGAAAAGAACATCAAGTCCTGGACGAAATGTTCACTGTGAATTAGAGCAAAACAATGCTGTTTTTGTCCTGCTTTGCCTGACGATCTTTGATCGGGCAAACCCAAATTGGTTTAAATCATATGGAAAATATTTAAGCAGACTTTCTAAATTATACTTTAAAGTAGGACTAGATATATTAATATAGGATGATAAAAAACATATACATTTATTAAGAATCATTATTACTGGACTGGAGGAATTTTTAGACAAAACCATGTTGAAATTGTAAGAATCAAATATGATAAACGTTATTTGTACACCTCTCAATCATTGGATTTTATGTTTTGCCCCACAATGTTAATGACAGAGATTTGATCATAAAACTAAGCATTTAAATATCATCTAAGACATATTATTGGGAGATAATGACTGATATTTGATGCATTTTACACTACTAGTCAAACGTTTATGAAGATTTTTAATGTTTTTTAGTAATTCTTTTCTGCTCACCAAGCCTGCATTTATTTGATCCAAAATACAGCAAAAGCTGTAATATTGTGAAATATTTTCACTATTTAAAATAACTGCTTTATTTTTCAATATGTTTGAATATGTTAATTATTCCTGTGATCAAAGCAAAATTTTTAGCATCATTACTCCAGTCTTTAGTCACATGATCTTCTAGAAATCACTCTAAAATGCTGGTTTGCTGTTCAAGAAACTGTTATTATTATTTTTATCAATATTTAAAACTCAGGATTTTTTTGAGGAATAGAAAGAGCCAAAAGTCAGCATTTATCTGAAATAAAAAGCTTTTGTGACATTATACACTATATAAAGACATTCAAAACCTTATTGTTCAAAAAACATTTGACTGGTAGTGTACCTGATATTTTTGCTCTTTTGGTTCTGAATCCTGCCTTTTTTGAATCAATTGCACTTAAAGTGCATATTGCAGGTTAAAAAAAAATTCGAGATAAACATATATTCGTGAATGAAAATACTATACGAACCGTTAATGCACTATTTGAAAATATTTTACAAGACCTAAGGGCACAAATTTAGAAGACAAAGTGACGGTTTCCTTGACCGCTCTCAAAAACAACTTTTTTTTCCACACCGCGTCATATGACGTCACGAGAGGGAGTCGTTCGCCAAGCTCTGTTGCTATTCAGTAGGAGCAGTCGTGAGTTAGTGTGTTTTCAGTAGTTATTTTTAATTTCAATTGATCATCGTCATGGTAAATTATTGTGTTTATGGAGGCTGCACAAACTCCAGCCTGTCAGGACATCGTGTCCACGGCTTTACTTACAATAAAAAGAACGGTGCTATCTTCCGTATATGGGTGCGTTTGTGCGGATGAAGTGACTGGCCTATACTAATGCATCTGCTTCGAAAAACGCGTTCACTTTACACTGGAGGATTATCATCCCGGCGATATGATGCAGTTCAACATGAGATGCTGAAGCAAGAACCAAGTGAGGCTCAGAGCCGGTGCAGTTCCTTCGGTGTACACAGCAGCTTCATCGGGTCCGCTGTCAGACTGTGGTTCGTCCGAAGCCATCAGAGATGCAGCTCGACGAAAACGTGAACTGCACCGTAAGTTTGTTTTTCTTCTCATAACTTCTCCTAAATACCAAATCCGTGAACATATTTATTTAAATAATGAGACAACGAGATGTGTAAAAGTTTTTGTAAAGCACCGTAGCTAGCTTGTAAGCATTAGCAATATCATTTTAAGAACCGTGTAAAAACGGTAGGAAAAGGCATTACTGGTCAGTTACCCTCAGTTTGTTAATATTATAATCATCAAGTCTAGTTACAGCTTGGTCACATTGTTTGCACAGCTAATTTGTAATTTATTGTCATGTGTTGTGTTTATAGGGCTTTGGGAGACATTGCAAGACATGAGGCTGTGTGAAGATCTGAAGCAGTGGAGCCAGCTGTTATTAACCACCTCTAAAATAACACATTAGTGTGATACCCACACTGAAATATTTTTCTTTCAGTAGTATATGTTTTGTACATCTACATGTATATATTAACAGTTGCAATGTTGTGTTTTAAGTTGGGTATTAACAGTACTATGAAATAATATTTATGATTTATTGCTGTATAAATGAAACTGAATTGAATTAGCCCCAAATGCAGATCTGCTTGATATATATGTTGTACACTTCATATAAAAAATGTATACAGTAAGACAATTTGTGATTGTGATTATTTTTTATTGTTTGTCACCAAAATGGGGCCATTCAAAACCTTTATAAAGTAATCCTTCCTCTGTAAACTGTCTAATAGCTGACACAACACATGCAGGTAAGGGCTTCCTGATGAATACCAGCAGACAACTTGACTGTATGCTGTCAATATTAATTGTCTTATACCAATGGCATCAAAAAGTTTTACTGTACATGTATTTGTCACCTAAATATAGTCGAACTGTAATTGAGATTAAATTTTACTGTTTATTTGTACGTACAAGTATTTAGCTCAGAGTAATAAATTATCTACCATAAACTTACTCATGTCGGCTGGCCTGGAGATGCATTTAAGCTGTATGTAGAACCTATTTTGATTTCAGACAGCAAGCCTCAAAGCCTGGGTGCAGAGTCAGAGACAGCACATCAAGTTTGGGGGTATTTCCCATACAAGCATATAATAAAACAAAAAGGTGTTTATCTCTCTCTCTCGCGCGCGCGCGCGGTAATAAAAACCCGCTATATCACGTAACTTTTGCGTCGGATATTAATGAGTATGACACGCTTGATCAACGATCATTCGTTTGTGTTACTGGTAAGTAGAATTCAATACTTTTAGATTACAAATGCTATGATTTTGCCCGATTAGATATCGTCAGCTAACACTGATCTCTCACAGACACCTGCCCTGTTCTCCTCACACCACAACTTAATTTGTCTCCTCTGATCGTTGTTCTGTTTAATCCTGGCATGTCCCTGCTCTCTTGGCCACATAGCATGCTCGTATTTGTGTGTGTGGTTCGTCATACAAGTGTAAATAAACATTTTAAATGTTCTCTGCGTCCGAACAGTCATTGCGATCCATTGTTTTCCTATGGTTTACATTGACCGCTCTCCCTCTCGTTACGTCACTACCGGTTTGCCAGTTTTTCAGATGCGGAAGTAAAATTCTCTCACAAAAACGTCTCTAGAAGCCTTAATAGCGTATTTTGAAGTATATTTTAAAGAAAATCTGGTTCCTACATTATTTTTCTATTCATTAATTCACCGGAGTCTCTAACCTGCAATATGCACTTTAACATTTAATGTTGACAATTTTTTATTAATAGAAATTGATACTTTTATTTAGCAAGGATGCTTTAAATTGATCAAAAGTGATTATGAAGACATTTATAATGCTACAAAAGATTTTTATTTCAGATAAATGCTGTTCTTCTGAATTTTGAAAATCTACTCAGAAGTTTTCAACATAATAATAATAAATGTTTTTTGAGCAGCAAATCAGAATATTAGAATGATTTCTGACTGGACTGGAGTAATAATGCTAAAATCACAGGAATAAATTACATTTTAAAATATATTCAAATAGAAAAAAAAAATTAACAGTAAAAATGTTACTGTTTTTGAGCAAAAGAGACTTCTTTAAAAACATTAAAAATTGTACTGTTCAAAAAATTGACTGGCAGTCTATGTAAACTGTTTTAAAAATCTCATATAGATCACAGGCTATAAGAATTTCATTTGACTTTCTGGCTATATAAATATCAGAAAGAGCAATAAATGTGTAAATGTGATTTACTTGCACAAATACACTCTAAAGGGTAAGTTTGATAATGTCAATATAAAGAAACAGATTCCATTCATCTTTTCTCCAAAAAAGTTTTTATCTGTGAATCAAAACTTCACAAGTGCAAATACAGGAAATATGAAAGGAGCTTGTTAAATAAATACCAAATTCCACTGATCAAACAAACAGCCACACAAACATATAACCTAACAAAAACAACTATGCTTATCAGTAGAAATTTAAAAAATAAAACATATTGCAAATGGTTTGCAGTCTTTCCACTTTCCCAGAAAGCAGACCATTCTCTGTTTACCTAATGACACGTGACAACGAATTGTTTTCTGCTCAATTTGAAAACGGTTTGATAAGTCCACTATCCATGGCTCTAGACAGGCAGGAGCGAGCTGCATTAATAGCATCCTGCCTCTTGGGGTTGTCCTCTAGTTTTGCCACGTATGTCAGGATTTCCAGCAGTTCACTTTCAATGAGCTTCTTGGATAGTGCTTCGTCAGCGTCCAGCATATTATACACCGTCACAAGTCCTCTGTGCTGAATTTCAGGATTGTCATGAATACACAATCTCTGTATGATCTCAAGCCATTGCTCAGTCTGTAGATGATAAAATATAATAGTGGAGTCAATCATCTTTGATACTTTATGAGAATCTGATAACAGTAGCATGGTACTGCAAGGAAAGCGGGTAGATCATACCATGACAAATGAATCAAATAGACATTGTTAATAATACATACCACTTTAGTAATCTTAACAGCCAGTTTCTTTTGTGCGGCGGTGAGCATAGCCAATGCACCAGCAGCCGCCCTCTGAAGCTGGTCATCATCTTCACCACAGAGCAGAACCAGAAGCTTGAGTTTATCATTGCCGTCTTCTAGATATCTGTCTTGAACCTGTTGAAATAAATGAATTTGCTCATTATATTGACATATTTCCATCCAAACCTACAAAAGTTCAATATTTGGTTAGCAGAATGTGTTTTCAATGGCTCATACCTCTTTGCAGCAAACCAGATTGCACATGCACTCAGTGGCAGCTTGTCTGATTTGATCGTGTTCCTCAAACATGTAGTTCTCAATCTCGGGAAGAGCTTTTTCTTTTAGGATTTTCACTCTGTGGAAAAAAAATGAAGAATTACAGAGTTTTAATTTTAAAGATTTGGATCTGTGTAAATAAACTATTTGTCTATAATGTGAGCATGCATTTTCCTTTCCATCTTTGCAATGTGTCTAGAGCTTGCAGTTCCTCCTTCAGCCCAATGAAGATTTAGGAAATTATGTGGTCTTATTGCACCTACACTACTAGTCAAAAGTCCTCGAACAGTAAGATCTTTTTTAAAAAAGTCTCCTTTGCTCTCCAAGCATGCATTTATTTGATCCAAAGTACAGCAAAAACAGTAAAAAATTGAAATATATTTGAATGTATTTTAAAATGTAATTTGCTACATTTTTAGCATCATTACTCCAGTCTTCAGTGTCATGTGATTCTTTAGAAATCATTCTAATATGCTTATTTGCTGTTCAAGAAACACATTGCTTTAAACTGATCAAAAATGATGATAAAGACAGATTTCTATTTCAGATAAAAGCTGACCTTCTAAACTTTTTATTAATCAAAGAGACCTGAAAAAAAATCTACTCAGCTGTTTTCAACATAACAATAATAAATGTTTTTTGAGCAGCAAATCAGAATATTAGGGTAATTGTGACTGGATCATGTGACTGGTGCTAAAAACTCAGCTTTGAAATCACAGGAATAAATTACATTTTAAATAGAAAACAGTTATTTTAAACAGCAAAAATAATTCAGAATTGTACTGTTTTTGCTGTACTTTGGATCAAATAAATACAAGCTTGGTGAGTAAAAGAGACTTCTTTAAAAAGCATAAAACAATTTACTGTTCAAAAACTGTACCTGACAGTTTTGTTCTTTTGGTTCTGACTTCTGCCTTTTCTAAATTATTTGCATTTAAACTTAGGAATTTAGAACAAATGCCTAACTAAAATGTTTGTAGAGATCACGCGATGACAGATGAGACATTTTCTATGACACTTACCGAAGTTTATCATTCAAGGCAGCCAGATTTGTAAGACCCAGCAGGGCTTCATAGTTTTCCAAACCATCTCGCTCTGAGTTTAGTAAGGCAACCAGTGGTCGCACAACTTCATATATCTGTTATGGAAAGAGGTATTTGATTTGTACAAAAAATACCCTTATTATTTAATATTATTATTTTCAATACTGTGCAATGCATACATAAATATACATATCAAGACCCCTTTCCAGCTTTCCTGACAATGTATTTAACTTATTATAAGCATGTAAAAGGTTATCTTACCCTCTCACCAGGGAAGGCAATTTCAGGGTTGGAGACGGCTGCGATCTTTGCCAGTGCATGGCTGGCCTTTATTTTTCCTTTGTCAGTTCCTTCCAGGGCTAATGGGATCAAAGCCTGTCACAAATAGTAGTAAAAAGTTTTAATTTCGCCAAAACAACAAGTATCTTGCATGAAGTATCTACTGGGTTTGTGTTTGGTCTGTAATCTTTCACCTTTCCTCCACCTTGAGCTACAATGGTGCCGCGATCTTTAATATCATTTGCCAAGGCAAGAAACACTCTGGGTGGATAAAAATAGTAAGTGTATTAACTTCAACAGCATAATAGACAACAAATCATCAGGCCATATTAGATTTTACAATGGTGGTTTTAGCATCAGGGTCTAGTCACAGGGGTGGCCAACATGATTAGAACACTAGTATTTTCACCAGCTAAAAATGGTTTTGCTGTAGCGTGTCAGTAGGAAATATCAGTTCAAATTTCCAAACATTCATTTTGCCAATAATTGTAAAAATCCAGTGAGATTTTAGTTTGCACAAGGAGTCGGACAACAGCCAGTGCTCCACACAGAGATCTGATCTCATCATCCTCCAGTCTGTCTGGAATCACATCAAGAAACAGAACAGACTGAGACAGAGTAAACCCAGAAGAACTAGGGAACATCTCCAAGATGCTTCAAGAGACCTACTTGCAAAGCTACCTGAAAAACTTTGGGCAAAAGCTGCTTTAAACGCCAAGAATGGTCACACCAAATGTTGATTTAATTTAGTTAAAAGAAGTTAACTGATAAAGAAAATCTATTTATGACTTTATCTGAAAGCATTCTAATTTTACAGAATTTTTACACAATTGCCTAAAACGTTTAACAGTACTGTAGCTTTGAAGGTAGGTTTCTTCAGGCGTCTTGGAGATGTTGCCACAGTTAAATTTGGTTAGATAGATCTCTGTGTGGAGTATTTCACACTGACACACTACAGGAAAATATGGAAATAACTGACTTAAAACCATTTTAACTGGTGAAAATCCTAGTGTTCGAATCATTTTGGCCACCTGTGTAGTTTAGAACAGACTTTTGACCCATTTTTAAGTCTTACCTTGCTAGCATCTCTTTGGTTTGATTGGTCAGGATAGAACTGTCTGCTTTAACCATGACAGCGAGAGCTGATGTGACTCCAGCTTTTAATAGCCTCTTCACTCGCCTTTCAATGAAGTCCTTCTTATCCTAAAGCACAAGAGAAATGTTTTAATAATATGTATATATTAACTCATCTGGCAAAACATTTCAAGCAGTGACAGCTGTGTCCTGCAGTTGGACATCACATACTTCATTTAAAACTAATGCAAACAAAATTCTTGTATAATTATTAACTACACATTTATCAAGAAACTACATGGAATATCTGTGCTTTTATGGATTGATTTGCCACGTCACAGGACTCTGTGGATGTTACCTTAGGGTGCTGCTCAGGGACGTGTTGTTTGGAGAACTTGGCCAGCTGCACCATCTCAGGGATGATCTCTTTCTTGTCATAGCTGTTGGTGCAGTTGACCAGGGTGCAGGCGACAGCATACAGGATGGTCTTATCTTTTGACTGTAAGACAAACATGTTATATTGCACATTTGTACATTTATATACAAATCTCTATTAAGCCATATGGATTGTCAAACTTGATAAAGTTAAAGGAAATTAAAGTTCAAAAATTTGTTCTAGAAAAAAAACAAGATCTTCCTGTCTTTCTTTCATTAGGTGTAAAGAAATTATGTTTTTTGAGGAAAAAAATTCAGGATTTCTATCCATATAGTGGACTTCTATGGTGCCTGTGAGTTTGAACTTCCAAAATGCAGTTTAAACACAGCTTTAAAGCGCTGCAAATAATCCCATCTGAGGAAGAAGGGTCTTATCTAGCGAAACAACTGATTATTTAAAAAAAAGGATAATTTATATACTTTTTAACCTCAAATGCTCATCTTGTCTAGCTCTGTGTCAACTCTGTGTATTCTGGTTCAATACAATGAGGGTAGGTCGAAAAACTCCCATCTCATTTTCTTCTCCAACTTTAAAATAGCCCTACATCGCTGTTTTACCATTTTTTGTAGAGGGTGTTTGATCTTCATTGCACGTTCACTTTGTAAACACTGGGTCGGTACTTCTAAAGCGATGTAGGATGATTTTAACGTTGGAGGAGAAAAGGAGATGGAAGTTTTTGACATACAAGCATTTGAAGTTAAAAAGTATATAAACTGTCAATTTGTTGTAGAAAATAACTGGTCGCTTCGCTAGATAAGACCCTTCTTTCTTGGCTGGGATCATGTAGAGCCCTTTGAAGCTGCATTTTGGAAGCATTTTTTCAAACTCACAAGCATCATAGAAGTCCACTCTATGGAGAGAAATCCTGAAATGTTTTCCTCAAAAAACAGTTTCTTTACAACTGAAGAAAGAAAGGTATGAACATCTTGGATGACAAGGTGGGTAAGGTGAGTAAATTATCTGTTATTTTTGTGTTCTGGAAGTGAACTTCTCCTTTAATTCAGTCTTCCAACACACACCTTGGCAAGTTCAAACATGGCCCTCAAGGCTGGTTCATCCTCAACAAAGTCATCTTTTACATCAGCATCATTTGTTAGGTAAGCCAAACCTTCAACGGCCCATTTCCTAGTACGGACATCTAGTGTAGGGTTGCAGAGCCACCTGTAATAAACCAAATCTAGTTGAAATGCAGTTTAACCCCATAACATCTGCATGAAGCAATTACAAATAAAGCAAACATTTGTAACTGAAGGTGGTCATATTAATGTATTTGAGTTTCTGACAGTAGAAATGAAGTGTTTTACATTTTTGTTTCTGTCTATTTAGGCCAGGGAAGAAGTTTTGAGTTTTGAACATTGTACACTACACTACTGTCCAAAAATGTATTTTGTGTTTTTGAAAGAAGTGTCTTATGCTCACCAAGGCTGTATTTGTTTGATACAGTAAAAACAGTAAATAATTTAAAAAGTAATTTAAAGTTACTGTTTTCTATTTGAAATGTAATTTATTCCTGTGATACAAAGCTACATTGTCAGCATCATTACTCCAGGCTTCAGTGTCACATGATCCTTCAGAAAATCATTCAAATATGCTGATTTGCTGCTAAAGAAACCTTACTTATTACTATCAATGTTGAAAATACAGTTGTGCTGCTTAATATGTTTATACAAACCATGCTACATTTTTCAAGATTCTTTGATGAATATAAAGTTCAAAAGAGGTGCATTTATGTGAAATATAAATCTTTTGAAAATTATAAATGTCTTTACTGTTACTTTTTAGATCCACACAATGCATTATTTCTGAATAAAAATCGTACTGACCCCAAAACTCTGAACAGTAGTGCATGTTTTATACTATATTAAAATATTACATTACAAGCTAAAGGACAATGTAATTTATAATTATACAAGTCCTACAAATAAAAGACAACTGGTGTTCTTACTTTCTGCACTGCTTTGCCAGTTTCTCAGTGGAGCCCTCAGCAAATTGTCTCATGCTGTAATCATCCCCTCCAGCAGATCCCAGTTTACACAGACCCTGAGAAAAAAAATTGGATATATTATATTAAATATGCAAAACACAACAACTGCTCTCATTTAATAGCTAATGAAAACTACAAACTAGGGATGCAACAATATCAAAATCTCACAATATGATGCAATATTTATTGCGATATTTTTTAAAAAAGACAAAGAAGTGGAAATTTTTTAATTTGTACATTTTAAAGTTCAATTATTCAATCTAATGCACTTTGAGAGTTCAAAGAGCACCAACCCATGTTCTTAACTAAGAAAACTTAGAATTGACTTGTAGCTGAACTTCAAATGGGACTCAACCCTCTTTTTAGTTGTGAGATACTGTCTCAGTCTAAATTACATTCAGACTGGTGTTTTAGGAAGCCAAACAAATTAGAATATAATAATAATAATAATAATAACAACAACAACAATAACATTAATAGCCATATATGGTAAAACAACGGCACTGTAAAATAAATGTGAATAAATATTTAACTCCAGCTTCAGTGAAAACAGGCTTACAAAAACGTGTCTCACTACAAATCTTTTGAAATGCTGATTTATCTGCTGCGAAAATAAAGCTGGTGGCCATTGCGTTCCTAAACGAGGGTTAAACTCATAGCACATGCAATAAACAAGTTCACTGCATTTATTCATAGTGAACTGATCCATTTCTGAGGCACAGAAAGCACCAGATCATGAGCTGATTATGTGAACGACATGCACGCCCTGCTTTGAAATGTGCAACGAAAACAAGCTTGATTAAAACCTTAAGCCATATTGTGCTTTTGCTTTTAGTTCTTTTGACAAATACTGTGTCAAAGGCAAGCATAATGGCCCAAAACACAACTTTAAAGTCCTTTTACTAAAAACACTGTTTGAACAGTATTTAAATTGTCTGCTTACCACAAGGGCTCTGATCTTGATCTTCTCATTTTTCGTTTTCTTGTACATGTCCTTCAGCAAAGACACTCCATTGCTGATGAAGAAGGAGGCTTTGCTGGTTTTTGTTGATGCGTGAATGAGGGCCTCCACTGCTACCAACTGGTCCACTTCACGCTCGGATCCGCAAAGGGCCACCATCATTTCCATAATGCCCTGACGACCCGTAAGGACATTGCCCACATCGAAAGGCCCCTGTAGGATGCCTGACAGAGTATTGATGGCATGGATGTTTCTGTCCATGTCGTTGGGGTCAAACTTGCTCCTGTTAATGGAAACCAGAGACATTAAGTATTGAATGTTTAATTCTACAGTTGAGGTCAAAAGTTTACATCCCACTTTCAGAATAAAAATAAGAGGGATCATACAAAATGCATGTTATTGTTTTTTTTAATGACCTGAATAAAATATTTCACATAAAAGACTATTTTTACCTGAATAATCCACAGCTGTGTGTTTTTTTGTGTCCCTTGTTTGTCCTGAACAGTTAAATTGCCTGCTGTTCTTCAGAAAAATCCTTTAGGTCCCACAAATTCTTTGGTTTTTCAGCATTTTTGTGTATTTAAATCCTTTCCAACAATGACTGTATGATTTTGAGATCCATCTTTTTACATTAAGGACAACTGAAGGACTCATATGCAACTATTACAGAAGGTTCAAACGCTCACTGATGCTCCAGAAGGAAAAACTACGCATTAAGAGCCAGGGGTGAAAACTTTTTAATTTGAAGATTAGAGAAAATCAGACTTATTTTGTCTTCTGGGAGACATGTAACTATCTTCTGTAGCCTCTGAAGGGCAGTATTGAATGAATAAATATGATATTTAGGCAAAATAAGAAACATGTACACATCACCATTCAGTTCAAAAGTTTTAACTCCCTGTCTCTTAATGCATAATGTTTGCTTCTGGAGAATCAGTGAGTGTTTGAACCTTCTGTAAATGTTGCATAAGAGTCCCTCAGTTGTCCTCAGTGTGAAAAGATAGATCTCAAAATCATAGAGTCATTGTTGGAAAGGGTTCAAATACACAAAAATGCTGGGAAAAAAATAATTTGTGGGACCTGAAGGATTTTTCTGAAGAACAGCAGGCAGTTGAACTTCTCAGGACAAACAAGGGACTCATGAACAACTATCACTAAACAAAAAAACAGCTGTGGATCATTCAGGTAACAACACAGTATTAAGAATCAAGGGGATGTAAACTTTTTAAAGAGGTAATTTTTATAAATTCAACTACTATTTTCTCTTGTGACTATATGTATACATTTTTATGTGAAATATCTTATTCAGGTCAGTACTAAATAAACAATAACATGCATTTTGTATGATCCCTCTTATTTTGGTAATGTAATGACCATTTTGCAGATTCTAAAAGGGGGGCATAAACCTTTGACCTCAGCTGTACATGTATGTTTATATACAATCCTAACTGTGTCGTGAAAGTGAAACTTACTTAATGTACTCATCACAGATATCTCTGAAGTTGTCTCTCTCAGGATCACAGCGCAAGTCATCATAGAGCTTTTCAAGGAGAATGCTAGCAATCAGCTGAGTGTTGTCTGTCAACGGCAACTGATCCGGAAGGTCTGGAACCTGACCGCAGACCTTCAGAATCTTCTTCAGACCTGTTTTTGAGACATTTCCATAAAAATATTACATTAAGTCATGTCCTCCAAGCAGTACTAGTATACACTGGTGATTGGCCGCTTTTGAAACACTGCTTCATGAAGCTTTGAAAACCTGAATTATTGGTTTTGAAACAGTGGTTCGGAGCAGGTATCAAACTGCCAAAGTCACATGACTTTTATTGGCCTGTTTAGACAAGCTCTCCATAAAACAAACAAAACAAGCCCTGCAAATTAATTCAAAATATATATTACACATGTGTTGTGAATTAATACACATTTTCAGTGTGTACAAATACAAAATAATCCATGCAATTTTTAGAGAATTAGACCTAATGATTGTTTTCCAAAGCTTTTTCTTCATACTATAATTTATGAATAACATACCATGGTCAATGGTGAAAAGGCCTTTAGAGTTATCAGCGCTTCTCTTGTCTTTCCTTGGCACATTCCTAGTCAGGAGGTTCAGGGCCTGGTCTCGGCCGTGTCCAGACACCTTCTTGCTTGCGATCATCTCCAACAAGGCAAGCAGAATATCCTTTAAGTCCTTACTGGAGTCTGACAGTCATCGGACAAGAGCAAGAAAGTCAGAAATGAGATCAGTTCCACTCAGGTCAAATGATCACAGTTGCTCTAATGTTGCTCTGAATGCACATTTGCTCAGACGTCTTATCTTACCGAGTACAATGGCCTCTTCTTTGCCGTAATTTCTTTTGTCTCCTCCAGACAGGGAGTCATAAACACACTGGAAGAGGTTTGCTGTGGCCAGAGCGATCTCTTCATTATCTACGGCCATGATGCTGCACAGTTTGCTTATCCCTACCATGTGGATGATGGCAGTTGCCTTTAAAAGCCAAACATATTATTTACACAAGCATGTTTAAACCATTAGTCACAAATACAAAGTGCACCAAGAAGACTGATGTTCCTTTAGGACCTCATGAAATTAAAATATGTGCTTTGTGACCTTTTATACCTTATTAGATTATTACTTTTATTGTATTTGTTATTGAATAAACTTGAAAAAAAGTCAGTATTTAGTTTTTAGTTATATACAATGTAATTTTAAATAAATTATTATATTATATTGTATTATATAAGTTTATTCTTAACAATGAACAAATTTAAAGAATATGTTGAATTAAGGATGTTTGTCTTCCCCCCCCAAAAAATAAGAAAATTAGTTTTGTTTTGTGGCCTTTATTGTATTCCGTATTATTAATCTATATTTTTTTAAACTATTCTTTATTCCATTAAATAACAAAAATATTTTAGTCAGTATTTTTGTCTTGTTTTTTTAGGAAAACAAAAATCACTCAATTAAAATAATAAACATATTTATACCATATAATATCTTAATATGTGCATTAATTATTATATTATATTATTGTTTTTTAAAGAATTAATAATCAATTTTAATAAATTCTGAGAATACGATGATTTTAGGATGTTTGTCTTCCCCCCAAAAATAAGGAATTAATTTTGACAAATTAGTTTTGTTTTGTGGCCTTCATTGTATTCTGTATCATTCATCTGTATTTTTAATTCTATTTTTTATTGCATAAATTACCAAAAATATTTCAGTCAGTATTTTTGTCTTGTTTTTTTAGGAAAATAAAAATCACTTAATTGAAATAAATATATTTATATCATATAGTATTAATATGTGCATAAATTATTATATAATATTATATTACAACTAATTTTGACAAATTAATTTTGTTCAGTGGCCTTTATTGTATTCCATATCATGTATCAAAATTTTTGTATCCTATTCTTTATTGCATAAACTAACAAAAATATTTTAGTCAGTATTTTTGTCTTGTTTTTTAGGAAAATAATAATTGCTCAATTGAAATAATAAATACAATTATATAATATTCTATTCTATTCTATGTGCATAAATTATTATATTATAATATAACTAATTTTGAAAAATAAAAATCAGTCAAATAAAATAAAAATCAATCAATTAAAATAAACACATGTATATAATATTCCATAAATTATTACATATTGTTTTTTTCTAATAATTAATCATCAATTTGTAATTTGTTTAATTATATAAACTGACAAAATATTTTAGTCAGTATTTTTTTTTTTTTTTTAGGAAAATAAAAATCACTAAATTAAAATAATAAATACATTTAAATAATGTAGTATCTAAATATGTGCATGAATGTATTTTGACAGATTACTTTTTTTATTAATTTTTTATATTCATAGTATACAATACAATACAATAAATATGTTTATATAAAATAGTATCTTAATATGTATGTGCAAAAATCAATAATCAATAATCAATTATAATACATTTTTAATAAATTCTAGCATATTGTTGATTTAGGGACAACTTTCTTACCCCCCCAAAAAATAAACCTATTTATTTTGAATTTTGAATTATTACAATTTTTAACTAATTCATTTAATATAAATTCTGAAATCAAGTCTCAATATATTAATTAATATATATGCATATGGTGCAATTTGTGAGGATGTGTAAATATTTTAGGGGGAAAAAAAAGAAAATGATTATTGTGCTGTTCCTTACCCTTGCTCTGTGGCCTGTGCACATTCCTGACAGAGTTCGGACGGCAGCCAGAATCATCTCAGGTTTTCCTGTGTCAATGAGCTGCACGAGTAAAGCCATACCGTTGTTCTGGAATATTCTCTCTGCACCCGCATCCTCTCTGGCCAGGACAATCAGGTTGTTGGCAGCCTAGTGGACCCAATAAACACGTTGTTCAGTTGTACTGAGAAGCTTTTGCTTCACTGCTCTTAGTGAACAGGATAAAAAAAAAATGTTCAAACCTTTTCTAGCTTGTCCTTATCTGATTCCTCTGAAAATAGAATGTCAAACATGTTCTGTACTCTGGAGTCTGTTGAGAAGCTTGTTTTTAGCTGTGGGGAAAATCAGATACGCTCTTTAGAAACTCAGATGTGCCTTATGTTAACTCAAAAAACCATCTTGACTTGACTGATCATCACCTTCTGTTGGATATCAGCTCCGAGTCTTCTGAGGGTCTCAAGGAAGGTCTTGTTTTTAGGCTCTAGCGTTGCACATCTCTGAACGTCCTTAAAGGCCATGTCCAGTTTGCCAAGCTTCTCCAGCGCTTGACATCTTCTGTACAGAGCCTTGATGTCGGCAGCATCCACATCGATAGCTGCAATTGGTCAGAGGAAATCGGAAGATTTTTTTTAATAGATCAATAGTAATATGTTGCTGTTTGATGGTATAATGAGCCTGAAACTAGTACAAAAATGTTAATAAATACCTTTAGTGGCATCTGATGCTGCATTGTTGTAATTTTCCTGGAAAACAAAAGATTGAATTAAACTCATGCATAAATATGATGTTTTACATACACTGTAAAAAGTCTTCACCAGATTCAACTTAAAACTACAAGTCATTTTAACTTATTACAATCAAAATTAGTTGATTTAACTTGTGAGTTTAAATGACTTAAGTTGATTTAACTGAACATTTTAAGGCAGCTGGTAAACTTGTGTTTTTAAGTTGAAACTGGTGAAAACTTTTTACAGTGTAGGCTTGTAATGTGTAAAGAATTCTTACCTTTTTCAGGAAACAGGCTGATCTGTTTCTATAGATGACTGCCAGCGCTTTCTTGTCTTTACAAGACTTAATGGCTTTGGTGTAGCACTCAATGGCTTTGTCGATTTCTCCGGCTTGGAAGTGCTTGTTCCCCTCATCCTTTAATTGAACTGGATCTGCGATTTCTCCCATCTAAGAGAGAATGTTACAGTTTAAAAGGTTACATATTGTCCACATGCAAGTCAAATTCATTCAAGTGTTACATTTAAAATTGAGCTTTCTGACAATATACTTGCATGGAACATTAAAATAGCAGAATTAGACTCTTTAAAACATGTAATTATTAATATTATTAGAATCACTTTTTTTTAAAATATACAAATATATACTTAAATTGTATTTGTAACCAAAATAGCAGAATTAATCTCTTTAAAAATGTAATAATATAATAAAAATGTATTCTAATTATTATATATATTTCTTTTTAAATATATACAATAAAAATGTAGCATCTACTGTGTTAATTATGTTGTTTTTTTTTCCTAATAAATATTATTTAAGTTTTCTGAAATGTTGTTTAAGTATGCAAATAATGCATTATCAAATTAAATATTAACTTATTTGCATGAAGAGAAAGGAAATTTGAACATTGGATTAAGCCAGGGTTTAAAAGGGATTTAAAGTTTTTTTACATTACAATTTACTGAGGGAATATTAGATTTCCCTCTTTATCACTCCATAAAGGTGACCCTGGACCACAAAACCAGTCTTAAGTAGCACGGGTATATTTGTAGCAATAGCCAACAATACATTATATGGGTCAAGATTATCGATTTTTCTTTTATGCCAAAAATCATTAGGATATTAAGTAAAGATCACGTTCTATGAAGATATCTTGTGAATGTCCTACCGTAAATATATCAAAACTTAATTTTTGCTTAGTAATATGCCTTGCTAAGAACTCTAAGAAAGGCGATTTTCTCAATATTTTAATTGTTTTGCACCCTCAGATTCCAGATTTTCAAATAGCCAGCCAAATATTGTCCTATCCTAATGAACCATGCATCAATAGAAAGCTTATTCATATTCATATTAGTGTGCATATTATATAAATCTAAATTTTAATACCCTTATGAATGGCATTTTCAGGTTCACAAATCAGAAAATATTGTCAAAAGCCATAATGTATAAAATCAGCCCCATGTGTAGAAACATTCAGAATAGATAGGAACAAAGCTGTGATGTCTGGTTGTGTGTAAGTGCTGCTGAAGTGGCGATTTCTGGCACTAAAACACTATACTACATAAAATAAAACTCTTAAAAGTGTATTTCGGATGTTTTCTTTCCACTAGTCTGAAACAAAATGTTATGAATAGTCTCAAAATTGATCAGCACATTAAAAAAAGTGTTCTTGTCTGTAGTGTCTTGCATTAATTCTTAACTTTGTTAATCCTAACACATTCCAAAACATGTTCAAACTTACTTTTTAGGTGCCAATTTTCCAGTGTTCTCAAGCAAATGGTCAAGCACATGTTATCTCTGACTTTAAATGACTGACCCTCATGCCTTATTTGGGCAACAATGTGGCCTCCTAAGAGGTCCTTCCTCTACAATACTGAACTCAATCAATGACAACTTCTATTATCTATAAATTATAGACACATTCCCTATTCTGACCACTACAACTCTTTAAATTATGCATTCATAAACAAGCAGTCATGCATGTGATTGTAATTACGTACCGTCAATGTCTATTCTGCGTCGTTGTAAGAGTTAACTCTGTCCTGTGTGTAGTTTCTTGTCGTTTCGGTTTATCAGTCGTAGCAGCCCCCCAAAAGTCACTTATATATATCTTGCACTTGTGGGGGAACATACCAGGATTACGGATCGATCCATTTTATTGTGAGGGGTGGCGAGGACTTCATTCACCCCACCTGTTCATACAGAGGCATTTGTGTTTTACCAGTGACAACCTGAGATTATACCTTTCAAAGTTTGTCGCTATTCGACGTCAAAGGGTTTGTTTATTCCTGTGATTTTACATTACATTTATTTTGCAGGTAAGTGGACACCCCTTATATCAGTTAAATGCCCCTCTCTCTGATGTGGTCTATTTAGGGAGAGAGAATGACAGCTGAGAAATCAGTAGCAAATGTCCAGAGCTGGGCGATGGGAGGGGGAGGAGGAGGTGTGTGTCCCAACAGCTGGTGCTTTGGAGCTTTGACTGGTACTTTCTAGAATGGAAGAACTCTCGAATAGTAATGAAGAAATGGGGGAAGGTGTTAGAATCATAACAAAACATCCTGCAAAGTTCTGGGTGGTGCTGGTGAGTGACACCATTGTGATTATATTAGGACATACTGATACTAAAAGTGCTGACAACACTACTACATTATAACTACAGTGTATATTATGCAGAATTATAAATTGAGTTAATTTTTTTTTCTGAATACTAAAGATTTCTAAAGACCCCAGTGAGGTAAAAACATAACCCTCACAGAATATATTGACAGTTATTGATATAAAATCACTATAAAGTGTTTTCACGACGTCATCAATCGGCCATATTGGCGGCACTGAATGTAAACAATGCCACTGAACTGAAGGAAACTCGCATATTGTACATTTGTGACCCTGGACCACAAAACCAGTCATAAGGTTAAATTTTACAAAACTGAGATGTATATATAATATGAAAGCTTAGTAAATAAGCTTTCTATTGATGTATGGTTTGTTAGGATAGGGCAATATTTGGCCGAGATACATCTATTTGAAAATCTGGAATCTGAGGGTGCAAAAAAATTAAAATACTGAGAAAATCACCTTTAAAGTTGTCCAAATTAGGTTCTTAACAATGCATATTACTAATCAAAAATTACATTTTGATACATTTACAGTAGGAATTTTACAAAAGATCTTCATGGAACATGATCTTTACTTAATTTCCTAATGATTTTTGGCATAAAAGAAAAATCAATAATTTTGACCCATGCAATGTATTTTTGGCTATTGCTACAAACATACCCCAGCGACTTAAGACTGGTTTTGTGGTCCAGGGTCACATTTGAGTTGTACTAATCGGCTGGACTGGGAAAACATTACTATAGGCTGCCAAAAGTTATAACAAATCAAGGAGAAGAGTGCAAAAAAGTGTCTGAGGAACAAAATGTGTTTGGCCAAACTAAACCAGGATTTCCAGGGCAAGAATCTTGACAACATTCGTGTTTGTTCTTATTATTTCCAGTCAGGTAGGTGAAAAATTAGGCTAATATTTTAATTAATACTACTTGAATGTATTTTTACCACCTATTAACTTTAGTTTGTCAAAATATTGTGCCCTTTCCTGCTTACTAATTCCTTCTCTGTGTGATTTAGCAGCTTCCACGTGTTTTTTTTCCACAATTTAGACAGCATAAATTAGCAGAACAACATATTCAGTAGGCCTAGTACATTAACCATTCAAGTAATGCCAAAAGGCTGCGCATTTGCACTACAAACCAGTGTGTTCATACTTAAGATACATGAAAATAATATGGTAAGACACAATAACATGGTAAAAATAGCTGGATAAGACCGGAAGCCAGACTTAATAAAATTTACAAATGGCCACGTCTTACAGCAAAAATAAGGCAATAAATGATGAGGTATTTTGACTGACAATCCTGATACTGACATTTATGGAAGCCTGTTTTCACCACTGAATAATAAAAAAATTAATAGCGACCTTTTATCTTACAGTTCTGACTTTTTTTCTTGCAATTGTGAGTTTACATCTGACAATTCAGATTTTTTTTTTTCTCAGAACTGCATGATACAAACTCGCAATTCTGACTTTGTTCTCCGAAGAATGAGATATAATCTCACAATAGTGAGTTATGAAGTCATTATTGTGATATAAACTCACAATTCTGAGAAATTAAGCCAGAATTGCAAGATATAAACTCACAATTCTGACTTTATAACACACAATTGCAAGTTATTAAGTCAGAATTGTGAGATATAAACTCTTAATTCTGAGAACATTGGCTATCAGTCTTTTTTCCCCCTCAAAATTGGACTTTATAACTCACAAGTGCAAGTTTATATTTCACAATTTTGAGAAACAAAAGTCAGAATTGCAAGCTTATCTCACAATTCTGCCTTTTTTCCCCTTTTTCTTTGCAATTTAGACTTTTTTCCTCAGAACTGTGTGATACAAACTCGCAATTCTGACTTTTTTCTCTGAATTATAAAATATAATCTCGCAATTGTGAGTTATGAAGTCATAATTGTGATATAAACTCGCAATTCTGAGACATGAAGTCAGTATTGCAAGATATAAACTTACAATTCTGACTTTATAACACACGATTGCAAGTTATTAGGTCAGAATTGTGAGACATAAACACTCAATTCTGAGAACATTGGCTATCAGTCTTTTTTCCCCACAGAATTGGACTTAACTCACAATTCTGAGTCACAAGTCAGAATTGCGAGCTTATATTTGCGAGTTTGTATCATGCAATTCTGAGAAAAAAGTCAGAATTGCGAGCTTATATTTCAAGTTTGTATCATGCAATTCTGAGAAAAAAGTCAGAATTGCGAGCTTATATTTGCGAGTTTGTATCATGCAATTCTGAGAAAAAAGTCAGAATTGCGAGCTTATATTTGCGAGTTTGTATCATGCAATTCTGAGAAAAAAAGTCAGAATTGCGAGCTTATATTTGCGAGTTTGTATCATGCAATTCTGAGAAAAAAGGTCAGAATTGAGAGATAAAAAGTTGCAATTACCTTTTTTTTTATTCAGTGGTTTCTATAGACATCTAAGTGAGCAGGGTGGCAATATAACATCAATATATACACTACTGTTTGGCGTCAGTATTTTTATTTTTTTTAATTAATACTTTTCTAAAGCAAAGACAGATTAAATTAATTATACATAATAGTAAAGATAGTATTATATTTATAATTGATTTCTATTTTAAATCAACTGTGTGTGTTTTTTATATTTATCAATGTTTCTTGTGCAGAAAATAAGCACACAACGATTTCTGAAGGATCATGTGACACTGAAGACTGAGCTTTCATCGCAGGAATAAATTACAATTTAAAATATATTCAAATAAAAAACAGTTATTTTGATCTGTACTAATATTTTACAATATTACAGTTTTTTTCTGTATTTTTAATAAAATAAATGCAGCCTTGGTGAGCATAAGAGAAAAAATATATAGTTAAAAAAAAATCTAAAAATACTGTACATAACACAATTTAATGAAAGCTAAATATGGACCACAAAACCAAACTTAAGGGTCAGTTTTTTCTTAAATTAAGATTTAAAGGCTGAATAAATAAGCTTTCCATGGATGTATGGTTCATTAGAATAGGACAATATTTGGCTGAGATACAGCTATTTGAGTCTGAGGGTGCATTTTTTGAAAAAAATCAAAATATTGATAAAATCGCTTTTAAAGTTGTCCAAATGAAGTTCTTAGCAATGCATATTACTAATCAAAAATTAAGGTTTTATACATTTACGGTGGGAAATTTACAAAGTATCTTCATGAAACATTCTTACTATACTAATAAGTAACTTTTGGCATAAAAGAAAATCGATCATTTTGACCCATATAATGTATTTTTGGCTATTGCTACAAATATACCCGTGCTACTTAAGACTGGTTTTGTGGTTCAGGGTCACATGTACTAATTTTCCAAAAATAACACTCGCAAAATCACATAAATTGACCAAGTGAAAATAGTTATTGGCACACTACAATAATCTCAAAATGGCCAAATACTGGTTGAGATGAAATTCACACCAACACAAAGTTAATTTATAATAACGATTTAATAAATTATGGCCTCAAAACAAACAAAGGTGCAATAATAATATTCAAAAGACAGTTCTGACATGGCATTTAAAATCAGAAGCGCACTAGTATCTAACATCAAGCGATCATTTGGACGCCTCTAGGAAAACGCTCTCCTGAGAGAATGTAAATGCGTGTGTGAAACTCAAGTGAAAGACTGACTTCTCGTCTGCATTTTAGCACATAAAAACATTCTGGCATCTGGATATATGTAAATGATGCACACCGCTGATGCAAATCCCACTCTTGATTATCAGGAGCCGATGTACCAGCATAGATCTGAGCATGACTGAAGTTACACAGTGAAAGACACTCCTACATTTACAGTACATGACACATTTGTGATCATAAGAGATGTCTGAAAGCTACAGTCACACATCTGTTGTTTCCTAGAAACTGTGTTGGTTTGGAAATATAACGTCAGGAATATTACTCCAGTGAGGAGAACTACGATAACACACACTTGTATAATGTATGAAAATTGCACATTGAAAAATATCTGAGTTTGAATCGCCAAGCATTGCATCTAGGTCACTAAAGACTAGATCCTTTAAGAGGTAAAGAGGATAGCTGTTAGAAACCATCTTTGCATATCAAAGGAGCGTAATTATTGCAAAACAATGAATGACGTGACATCCGTCTTCAGTCTGATCTCAGAGCTGCCTGTAATGTAAGGGCTACAAAAGCACATCAGCATTTGGTTGTAGATGTCCATGAATCTGAACGCTTGCAGCCATAGTCCCTCTGAGCGGTCCAAGGAAATGTTTAGCACTGTGGTCTGATGTACTGATGTATGTTTGTAGATGTTGTATTGGCGAAGGTTTTCTTTGTTTGGCAGCAGGTGGCGCTCTCGGCACATGAGAATCCAGAGGACTACGGAAGCAGGTGGTGGGGAAGGTAGAGATGAAGGATCATCTCATTTTGCTCCTCACTAGAAAATAGATCAAAAACATGATCAGCATTTATAGCAATTATTAGTGGCAGTATAATTTTCGGAATATATTTGTTAAAAGTATATTTAAGAATAATAGTTTTTAATTTATACATGAGATTAATTTTCTTGTTATTTATTTTGTATTATAAAAACGCTATTATTTTTGATTTTTATTACTTACACAATGTCTTACAATTTCATGTTCTGATATTTCTAAATATATATGAATATTTTATTTGTGAATATTTATAATATCATTAAATTCTGAAAGTTATTATTACAAATGTTATTATTTTTTATTTTATTTTTTTTGTTTTACTTATTTTTTTTTTTTACTTTATTATAATTTTTATAATTATAATTTTTTTTAATTATAAGTTGACTTATTCTTTATTTCTATAGTAACTTTAAAAATTTAATCTAATAAATATTTATGCAAATTCAGGGATACGGTTAGTCAGTCAATATTACAAATTATAATTAAAAAAGAGTATTATTATTAATTGCAATTTAGTTTGCCATTTATACATTATAATGATATAAGAATTAAAATAACATTAATATTAAAAATATTAATATATATATGCTCATTTATATTACATAACTAGGACTTATTCTGATATGTCTACGTATTTATGAATATTTTAATGATTGTTATAATTTGTAAATATTTATAATATATTGAATTCTGAAAGTTATTTAATTTTAAAAATGTTATTCTTTTTGATTTATTATTAAAAGTTTTTTTTTAATTATAAGTTAAACTGACTGACTAGCCTTATTCCTTATTTATATAACAACTTTAAAATTTTAATCTGATATTTATCAATATTTATAAAATCCAGAGATAAGGTTAGTCAGTCAATATTATAAATTATAATTTAAAAAAATATTTTATTAATACTATTACTATTATTAAACTTTTATAATATAATATAAATACTAACTTGGAATTTAATCTGATATTTATATATTATGATCATATAAAAATAAAAATATTACAACATTAATATAAAAATATTAATATAAATGCTCATTATTATATAATTATAATTTATAAATGTCTATAAATATCAGATTGAATTCTGAAAGTCATTATTCATATATATATGCAAGGGATAAAGCAAGGTTAACTTGTCTATATTACAGATTACAAAATGGACATTATATTTGGATTATATTTCATTTTTAAAGTTATTTACATAAAAAAAAAAAAAAAAAAAAAAAAATATATATATATATATATATATATATATATTTTTTTTTTAAATCTTTAAATTATAAATTGTGATACTGACCGACTAGTTACTCCTTATATATATATATTTTTTAAATAGTAACTTTTAAAATAAACTGATATTTATAAAAATTTATACAATTCAGGGATAAGGTCAGCCAATATTACAAATTATAATTAAAAAAATATATATATATATATATTATTTAATTATTATTAATAAAATTTTGTAATATAAATACTAACTTGGAATTTAATTTGATGTTTATACATTGTAATGATATAAGAATTCAAATATAACATTAATATAAAAATATTAATATATCAATAATTGTTATAAAACACACTTATTATTTATAAATATTTATACATATCAGATTCAATTCTGAAAGTTATTATTTATATATAAAAAGAAGTAAGAGATAATGCAAAGTTAGCTGTTCAATATTACAAATTACTAATTGTCAGTTTTATAACTGGTGTATTTTAAAATGTCATATTTTGATATTTCTAAATATTTATGAATATTAACTGCAATAATAATAGTAATGCTGCAGTTGACCAATCAGAATAAACTATTCTAGACAGCAATGTAATAACAGATATTTTAAAATCTTTTGGCAATATCTTTGGCAGATCTAAATGACCTTATGCAGGGCAGAAATATTTAATTTAATGTGAGTGAAAATAATGCTGTGAGGGATAAAAGTACAATTGATTATATTGTGTACCTTGATATTCATAATTAAATCAATGAAAACGTAAGACAGTACCAGAACCTTTTGAACATATTGTACTTCTCCCCCTCACAACTTAATTTTCAACATGATCCTGACTAAGATCCACAGATCCCTTGAAATGCATTTGACTGGGCAAACTCACAAAGTAGACATCCAGCACTGAGTCGTCGTCTCTGTCTATATCCATGGTGCTTTGCTCCGATGTCAGACAGATGGCGCTGTCCTCCAATGTAAAAGTTGAGCAGGCACATCTGAAAGCAAACAACAGCAGTGAATCAGAAGAACAGCATGAACAATCTCAAGGACAAATTAAGAGTCCTCAGAACATGACGGATGAATATGAAGCAAAGCTGGTGGCCCTAATAAATGCCACAACTGGTCTGAGGGAATACGGCTGGCCGTCTGTGAGACAGAGAGAGAGGGAGACCAGAACAGAAAGCATTTCTGCAGTAATATTTCTCATCATTACTGTGACACACTTCAGATGAGCTCTGGCCATCTATATCCACTTTGGAATGCGCTTATATTTTTATTGCCTGCAATAATCTCTTGAGTTATTGCTGCCATGGCAACCAGACCCTTGTTCACCTCATGAACGTAAAGCACTTTGGGCATGTGACATATTCAGACGCTGAGGGTGTTCATTAACACAGGCTCACCCTGGACTTCATCAAATGCTTACACTGCCTGAGGTCAGCAAGATTTTTTTTTTTAAAGAAATGGATACTTTAATTCAACAAAAACGGACTTTCTATGTGTTAAAAATTCTTGAAAGAAGTAAATCAGCCTGAAGTAATGATGCTGAAAATTCAGCTTTGCATCACAGGAATAAATTCTATTTTAAAATATATTCAAATAGAAAGCAGATATTTTAAAATGTAATAATATTTCAGATTTTCTCACATTTTTCTGTATTTTTATTCAAACAAATGCAACCCTGGTGGGCATAAAATCTTTTACTGATCCCAAACTTACTTGTTTGAATCCCTAACATTAAGTGTGAGCTATAGCAACAGTTATGCTTGCCTTAGCAACTACCTCTAATTAACCTATTATGTTGATGAAGTCAACAAGATAGCATCTGACAAAGCTCTTTTAACTCAATAATCATTGTTGTAGCTGAGGAGCACCGAATGCTCCCTTTTGTGTCATAAAACAATACCTCTATTATATTCGTTTTTAGCAAGCAGGTGAAATATTTATGAGGTCTTTTCACAGGAATTCCTCTTAAAACAGGTGTGTGTCAAAGGTGAGGAGATCAGTGAAACTAAACACAAAGAATCGAGTGGCAGAACAAGTGTAGCATGACAGCACCTGGTCAGCTGCTAAAGCTGAAGCAGGATATAAGAAATCGATATTTAAGTGTTACATTGTGGCATTGTTTGACTATATTCAGGGTGATTTGGTTAGGTAAAGGAATAGTTCACACAAAAATGAAATATTTGTTATTGTGAACTCAACCCTCATGTCATTCCTAGCTCTTTTGTCGGTGGAACACAAAAGGATTTTGAAGTATTTGTTGCTCTTTTCTATGCAGTCACAATAAATGGATGTTTTTAGGCAAAAAAGGACTCAAAAAAGTCCCTATAAAAGTAATCTATACAACTTGAAACTCATATCAAATGACAAAAATATGATATCTAGCTTTTCTTGATGTGTATCTCTATCAGATAAGTTTGATTTGTGAAGGAATGATTATTTTGGACTGAGTCTTTTTTTTCAATGCATCAATTGATTCAGTTAACAAAATCACTCTGAATGATCCATTAATGAATTGAAGTGACCTGGTTTGTCATTATATACTGAACCCTTGTGTTATGTCTAACCCATTTACTGTCTTTTTTCAGTGGAACACAACATTTTTAAGTTTATGAAGGATTTTTAAGTATGTGTTGCTCTTTTCAAAGGAATTACAATAAATGGATGTTTCTAGGCTTCCAATAGGACTCAAACTCCCTCTAAAAGTAGTCTATACAACTTGAAACTCATATCAAATGACAAAAATTATGCTATCTAGCTTTCCTTGGTTTGTATCTCTTTATGAGATAAGTTTGATTTGTAAAGGAATGATTCTTTTGAACTGAATCTTTTCAATGTATCAGTTGATTCAGTTGACAGAATTGCTCTGAGTGATCCATGAATGAACTGAATTGATCTGGTTTTGAAGGATTTTTAAGTATGTGTTGCTCTTTTCAAAGGAATTACAATAAATGGATGTTTTTAGGCTTCCAAAAGGACTCAAACTCCCTCTAAAAGTAGTCTTTACAACTTGAATGATTCTAGGAATGATTCTTTTGAACTGAATCTTTTCAATGTATCCATTGATTCAGTTAACAAAATCATTAATGACTTGAACTGATCTGATTTGTCCTTATTTATTGAACCCTTGTGTTATTCCTAACCCATTTACTTTCTTTCTTCAGTGAAACTTAAAATTTGAAGAATGTGTTGCTCTTTTCAGTGTAATTACAATAAATGGATGTTTTTAGGTTTCAAAAAGAACTCTAATGTCGTATAAACGTAGTCTATACAACTTTAAACTCAAATCAAATGATAGCTCTCCTTGGTGTGTATCTCCATGAGATATTTGGTTTGTGAAGGAATGATTCCTTTGAATTGAATCTTTTCAATGTATCAGTTGATTCAGTTGACCGAAATGCTCTGAATGATTCATTAATTAATTGAATTGATCTGGTTTGTCTTTATTTACCGAACCCTTGTGTTATTCCTAACCCACTTTACATTCTTTCTTCAGTGAAAAACCAAAAGAATGTGAAGTATTTATTGCTGTTTTCAAGGTAATTACAATAAATGGATGTTTTTAGGTTTCAAAAAGGACTCAAACACAATATAAAAGTAGTCTATACAACCTGAAACTCAAATCAAATGAAAAAAAAAAAAACATAATATCTAGCTCTCCTTGGTGTGTATCTCCATAAGATAAGTTTGATTTGTGACTGAATGATTCTTTTGAATTGAATCGTTTTGATGTATCAATTGATTCAGTTAACAAAATCGCTCTAAATGATTCATTAAATAGTTAAACTCATCTGGTTTTTCATTAATTACTCAACCCTTGTGTTTTTCCTAACCAATTTCACTTTTTTTCAGTGGAACACAAAATTTAGAAGTATTCAAAAGATTTTGAAGTATTTGTTGCTCAACACACTAAACTTAAATTAAATGACAGAAATTATGATATCTAGCTCTCCTTGGTATGCATCTCTATAAGATAAATTAGATTTGTGAAGGAATGATTCCTTTGAACTGAATCTTTTTCAGTGTATCAATTGATTCAGTCGACAAAATTGCTTTGAATCTGGTTCTGATCTGGTTTGTTATTGTTTAATTAACAGTTGTGTTATTCCTAACCCATTTGATTTTCCTTCTTCAGTGGAACCCTGAAAATATTTTTTGCTCTTTTCCATGCAATTATATAATAATACAGGTCTTTAAGGCTTCAAAAAGGACTCAAAAGCACCATAAGAGTTGTCTATACAACTTGAATGATTCTAGGAATGATTCTTTTGAACTGAATCTTTTCAGTGTATAAATTGATTCAGTTAACAAATCATTAATGAATTGAACTGAACCCCTATATTATTCCTAACCCATTTTACTTTCGTTCTTCAGTGGAACATAAATTAAATAAAAAAAATGTGTTGCTCTTTACAGTGCAATTACAATAAATGGATTTTAGGTTTCAAAAGAACTCAAACGCTGTATAAAAATAGTCTATACACCTTGAAACTCGGTGTGTATCTCCATGAGATAAGTTTGATTTGTGAAGGAATGATACTTTTGAACCAAATCTTTTCAATGTGTCAGTTGATTCAATAAACAAAATTGCTAAGAATGACTCATTAATGAATTGAACGGATCTGGTTTATCATTATTTACTAAACCCCTGGGTCATTCCTAGCCATTTCACATTCTTTCTTTAGTTGAACACAAAAGGAATTTGAAGTATTTGTTCTGATTTTCCGATGCAATTACAATAAATAGATGTTTTAGGCTTCAAAAAGAGCTCAAATGATATACGAAAATAGTCTATACAACTTAAAACTGAAATCAAATGACAAAAATCATGATATCTAGCTCTCCTTGGTGTGTTTCTCCATAAGATAAGTTTGATCTGTGAAGGAATGATTCTTTTGAACTAAATCTATTCGATGTATCAAAATCGATTGATTCATTAATGAATTGATCTGATGTGATCTGTCATTATTTACTCAACCTTCATCATTCCTAAGCCATTTCACTTTCAATTTTGAAGTGTTTGTTGTTCTTTTCCATTCAGTTACAATAAATGAAGGTTTTTATGCTCAAAAAGGCTCACACACACCATAAGAGTGGTCTATACAACTTGAAACTGAAATCTAGCTATCCTTGGTGTGTAAATCCTTGAAGTAGCAAATCTGCATTTGTGTAGAAATCATTCTTTTGAGTCAGATCTTGTCAATGAATCAGCTGATGCAGTTAACAAAACTGCTGGTTCTTGGGTTCAACTCACCGTGATGATCAAAGCATAACCACTTAAATTTTGCTCTGTTCATCTCATAAAGTTCACAATCATATGACATACAAGTCATATGGTTATTTTTATGATACTTTTATGGTGCTTTTGCCACCTTCCTAAACCTGAAAGACTTCCATTCATTATAACTACGTGGCTTAAAAAAGCTAAAAAAAAAAAAATCTCCATTTGTGTTCCATGGAAAAAGGTCAAATGTGTTGGGTAAATGACTGAATTTTCATATTTTAGTTGAACTCCCCCTATTTGGAGGGAACAGAAGTGGAGATGTGAGAAGGAAACAGGTGTGTGTTGGGTTTATGGGTCTGAAGGGTTTGTGAGATGTGTGTGAAAGGAGTCACCTTTCATTTGATCTCGTCTCCCGGTACCGATCTGTGACGTAAATAGAGGGCGGAGAGAGGGTGTGGCTCAAGGAAGAGGCTTCATATGGGTAAGGAGTCTGAGGGACCAGGTCAGGACGGTTATAGGACCAAAACACTGTGGTATGAGATGATAAAAACATCACATAAGGTGATTGGGAGGAAACCCATATTTTCTGATGAATAAATGTGACCCTGGACCACAAAACCAGTCATAAGGTTAAATTTTACAAAACTGAGATGTATACATCATACGAAAGCTTAGTAAATAAGCTTTCTATTGGTGTATGGTTTGTTAGGATAGGGCACTATTTGGCCGAGATACATCTATTTGAAAATCTGGAATCTGAGGGTGCAAAAAAAATCAAAATGCTGAGAAAATCACCTTTAAAGTTGTCCAAATTAAGTTCTTAGCAATGCATATTACTAATCAAAAATTACATTTTGATATATTTATAGTAGGAATTTTACAAAAAATCTTAATGGAACATGATCTTTACTTAATTTCCTAATGATTTTTGGCATAAAAGAAAAATCTATCATTTTGACCCATACAATGTATTTTTGGCTATTGCTACAAATATACCCCAGCGACTTAAAGGAGAACTCCGGTGTGATATTGACCTAAAGTGTATTGAATCATGATACCGAGTGTGAACGTACCTTGCATATTTCATCTCGGTTTGTGTCCAGCTGTCCGAAATCTGGGGTCAGTTAGCCGATGCTCACAACAGCTTGTCAATGAAAGTCAATCGGGCATCGAAGGAGCCATGTAAATAAATCACTGTTTTACGCCATTTACGAGGCACAAAGTAGCTCCGCACTTCATCGGTAGACTTCCTAGGGCCCTGACATTTAAAACGAGACATTGAGAACTCAGAAAAAGCACCGGTAGTTTATTTACAAGAAGATTTATACAGACAGTACCTGGTAGAGAAAATCCGGTAGCCGCCATCCTGAACTTAGTCACGACAAATCGAGTGTCGAGCACCAATGAATTCATCAGGTTATCAACGTATCGGGTTGTAGTTTCCTTCGTGCTCGACACTCGACTTATCGTGACTACATTTAAGATGGCGGCGACTGCTCTGTTCCTGGTGGAAGATGTCTGTATAAATCTTCTTGTAAATAAACTACCGGTGCTTTTTCTGAGTTCTCAATGTCTCGTTTTAAATGTCAGGGCCCTAGGAAGTCTACCAATGAAGTGTGGAGCTACTTTGTGCCTCGTAAATGGCGTAAAACAGTGATTTATTTACATGGCTTTTCCGATGCCCTGTTCACTCTCATAGACAGCCTGTTGTGAGCATCGGCTAACTGACCCCAGATTTCGGACAGCTGGACACAAACCGAGATGAAATATGCAAGGTACGTTCACACTCGGTATCATGATTCAATACACTTTAGGTCAAAATCACACCGGAGTTCTCCTTTAAGACTGGTTTTGTGGTCCAGGGTCACAAATGTAAAGTACTTGACATAAAGTCATTAAAATACCATTCAATAGTTTGGAGTCCGCAAGATATTAATGTTTTCGTAAGAAGTCTCTTTTGTTCACCAAGGCTGCATTTATTTGGTACAGTAAAAAAAGAAATGTTGTGAAATATTATTACAATTTAAAATAACCATTTTCTATTCGAATATATTGCTGCGATGCAAAGCTGAATTTTAAGCATTATTACTCCACTCTTCAGCCTCACAATTCTTCACAACTCTTCTTTTTATTATTATCAATGGAAAACAGTTATGCTGCATTCTTTGATGAATTCAAAAGAACAGCGTTTATTTATTACAGAAATCATTTGTGAAACTGTAGATTTCTTTACTGTCACTTTTGATGAATATAATGCATGCTTCCTGAATATATGTATTAAATTCATTCAAAAAAAAAAAACATACTGACCCCAAACTTTTGAATGGTAAGATATCACATTTTTATTATAATTTATACCCAGCAGCAGCAGTAGCTCTGAGCTGATGACTAATACTGCAGTGCAAAAAAGTCAACGCAAGGACGTTGGGTAACTTTTGCCACTGAGCACTAAGGTTTGTATTCAGGTAGTAAATGCGAATTGAATGAGGAAGACATGACTGTCTGGAAAAAATTCTGTCTCGGGTGGCAGCTCAGTTTTCAGGGTTTTTCCAAAAGATATTGCATGAAAAAAGCAGACACTTCCTGTTTGTGATGTTTGCAACTAAATGTCACCATTTTTCATTGGTGACGGGATAGGATGCAAATCAAGGGCTTTTTACACTGCACTTAACCCAGGGTATATTTTTAACCCTAGACTAATGTTGTTGACCTCATAAATATGCAAATGAGAACATTAAAGGGATAGTTCACCAAAACATGAAAATTCTGTCATCACTTACACACCCTCTGTGTTTCAAAACAAGATATGTTAAAGAATGTTGGTAACCAAACAGCTGACTGTCTGGAGTCATTGACTTCAACTGTTTGGTTTTGGAACATTCTTCAAGGTGTCTTATTTTGTGTTTAACAGAAGAAAAAAACTCATACAGGTTTGGAACAACTGGAGGGTGAGTAAATGATGACAAAACTTTCATTTTTGGGTGAACTATTCCTTTAACCCAGGGTTTACGGATGTACAATATGAAAACTTGAAACTTAAAGAGATAGTTCACCCAAAAATGTAAAATTACCCCATGGTTTACTCACACTCAAGCCATCCTAAGTGAATATGACTTTCTTCTTTCAGACCAATGCAATTGGAGTCATGTTAAAAAATGTCCTGGCTCTTCCAAGCTGTATAATGGCAGTGAAAGAGTCTTAAGATTTTGAAGTCCAATAAAGTGCATCCATCCATCATGAAAAGTACTCCACACAGCTCCAGAGGGTTAAAAAAGGCCTTCTGGAGTGAACTGATGCATTTGGTTAAGAAAAATGTCCATATTCAAAACTTTATAAACCATAATCTCGTACATGCGTTCAGAAGAGAGTGACGTTCCAGTAGATGACATACTGTAGGATGTAGGTATATCTTAAACTCTAGAGAGAAAATGCTAGTCTCATGAGAACCAAGTTTTACTTACAGCAAAGGAAAACAAGTTTCCTCTTGGATTATATCGAAATCCTTGGATTATATTGAAAAGGAAACATTTTTCTTAACAAATCCTCGTTTTGCACTTATAATTTGTGACTGGTGTTTTGTTTGGTTTTCTCCTTGCGCTTGCACATCACTGTGTTCGCCTACATCATCTGTAAACGTGCGTACGACAGTTAGCGGAAGTCAGAAATAACAGTTTATTACGACAGTGTTTTATTGCCACATAAAAAAGTCGAGAATAACATCAAAATATTACAAGAATTGTCAAAATTAGGAGAATAAAGTCTAAATATTTTGACAATAATGTTGAAATCACAAGAATGATGTCGAAATGTTTCAAGAATAAAGTTGAAATGTTTTGAGGATAAAGTCAAAATTACAAGAATAAAGTTGATATGTTTAAAGAATAAAGTCGAAATTACGAGAATAAAGTCAAAATTACTAGAATAAAGTCAAAATATTAAGAGAATAATGTTGACATATTATGAGAACAAAGTCTAAATATTTTTAGAATAACGTTGAAATTACAAGAATAATGTCAAAATGTTTCGAGAATGAAGTAGAAATTATGAGAATAATGTTGAATGTTTCAAAAATAAATTTGAAATGTTTCGAGGATCAGGTCAAAATTACAAGAATAAACTCACAATGTTTCGAGCATAAAGTCTAAATGTTTCAAGAATAAAGTCGAAATTACGAAAATTAAATCATAGCATTTAAATTCTTAATATTTGGCCCGGATTGAGAGCATCGAGAGAAGTTGCCAGGCCACTGGAATTGATTTGAATATTTGTGGGACAGGGACAAATGCTTGGAAATAATATTTCACGTCTTTGATTGCATTCATTAGGCCTATTTGTAGTGCGCCAGCCACCCAATAATAGCAATAAGATTTGTGCTTTTGGTACTTTTAATTTAAAAACAATTCGAACCGACTTTCTTCTCGTAATTTCGACTTGATTTTCAAAATATTTAAACTGTATTCACACAATATTTTGACATTATTCTCGTAATTTTGGCTTTATTTTTGAAACATTACGACTTTAATCTCGTAAAATCGTAAAAAGATTTTTTTTTTAACATGGCACTAAAACGCCACCATAGTTTATAAAGTTAAAACTATAGATATTTTTCTTACACAAACACATCCATTCACTTCAGAAGGACTTTATTAACCTCCCGGAGCCATGTGGAGCACTTTTTATGATGGATGGATGCACTTTATTAGACTTCAAAATATCAACACCCATTCACTTCCATTACAAAGCTAGGAAGAGCCAGGACATTTTCTAATATAAATCTGATTGTATTAGTTTGAAAGAAAAAAAGTCATAGACACCTTGAGGGCTTAAGGGTGAGTAAATAATGGTGTAATTTTTATTTTTGGGTGAAATATCCTTTAAACTAATCCAAAGTAAAATATGAAACTTGGTAACACATCATTATGTTAATCCAGAGTTTAAAATGTCTAATAATAGATCATAATTTCACATGTGAAAAGCCTTTTAGCCAAATAGTCAGTGACACCCACCTTGTCCATCCAGACTGGCAAGACTCCGGGCTCCTCCAAGTCTGTCCGTCCTCTCCTCGGCCTTCTCCTCCTTCTGTGAGGACAGCACCTCTTGAGAGGAGCACTTCAGCGCCGATATGGAGTTCCGCGCCCTCTTGCTCGGGGAGAAACGATTTGCTGGATGTGCGACAAAGACACTAATTATGGACACTGCCCTAAATGAACTGAAAATATGATGATGTAACTCTCCCCTAACTGTTACCTGGCAGCAGACAATTAGACCGTGAAATGAAATCTTGGTCTGCTGTCTAACTTTATTAAAAGGGATAAAAATAAATCTACCTTCTGCTATTTTAATTTGGCTTATAAAAATCAGATTAAGGGTTGAATTACAGTTGCTGAATTCTTGTAAAGCATTAGAAAGAGGAAGGATAAGTTCTGCTGTTGTGTTCATTGATGTAATGTTGTTTCAAAATATTCTTAGTAATGAAACTAAAGTTTAAAAAGAATGATGGTCGAACAAGGATGTTGACACAATTTTTGTCATTGACAGGAAGATACATATATATCAACTAAAGCATTAATTAATGGTAACAAATGAGATCTTATTGTGCATTATTATCACATTTTCTTTAAAAAAAATAGAGTTTTGCAGATGCAAGTTGCATATTGCTCAACATTCAAAATGTAACCCATTGTGATTATGTAATATTTGCATACTGAATTAATTAGCTCGTATTGTTGACTTACGCTGTATCTTTCTGAATACTCTGGAGCTCATGAACTTGAGAAATCTGTTTGCATAGAAACTTGGTCTGTGCACAGACACCGTATCCTAGGAGAAAGAGAATACAAGACAATCAAACCAGGAAGTGTCTTTAATTCCCTCAGCGGTATGAATAGTCTATTCATAAACGAAGAGAGCTGAGAGACATATAGACTTACACCATCATAGACGAGTGCCTTCCAGGAGTGCTCCAGCTTCTTCATGAATCTGGGTGGGAAATGAGAGCGAGATATCTCGTCAGGGATGAGGGAGCTTGTTTAAAGATGCTGCATTGAGCTAATATGCTGTAAGCCGGTGTGTAACATGACATTTGGGCTCTGGGCTTTGTTGTAAACTGACACCAGGCTTACCTGTAAGACTGCAGGATGTCGATAATGCCTAGAAAAATAAGTAGTTTCTCATCCCTGTGTGTTTTTGCAGGAATGCCTCCCATTCTGTGTAAAAAGAATCATTGTGTTTAAATTATATTCTGTTATTAGTGGCTGGGAAATCTCAGAAAAACATAAGGTTAAGACAAGCCATTTCACTGTCAAAATTAAATATACAGTTAAAGTCAAATGTTTACATACACCTTGCAGAATCTGCACAATGTTATTTTACAAAAATAAGAGGGATCATACAAAATGCATGTCATTTTTAATTTAGTACTGACCTGAATAAGATATTTCAAATCAAAGATGTTTACATATAGTCCACAAGATAAATAGTAGCTGAATTTATAATACTTACCCTTTTCAAAAGTTTAAATACGCTTGATTCTTAATACTGTGTTGTAACCTGAATGATCCATAGCTGTTTTTCTTTTATTTAGGTAAAGTTGTTTGCTGTGCTTCAGAAAAATCCTTAAAGTTCTTTGGTTTTGCAGCATTTTTGTGTATTGAACCCTTTCCAACAATGACTGTATGATTTTGACATCCATCTTTTCACACTGAAGACAACTGAGGGACTCATATGTAACTATTACAGAAGGTTTAAATGCTCTCTGATGCTCCAGAAATAAAATGATGCATCAAGAGCCGGGGGTGAAAACTTTTGAACAATAAAGATGCGTAATTTTTTTCTTATTTTGCCTAAATATATACACGTATATATATTTTTAAATTTAGTACTGCCCTTCAGAAGCTACAAAAGATACTTACATGTTTCCCAGAAGACAAAATAAGCTAAATTTACCCTGATCTTCAAATTCAAAAAGCTTATTAATGCTTTGTGTTTCCAACTTAAGCATCAGTGAATGTTTGAACCTTCTGTAATAGTTGCATATGAGTCCCTCAGTTGTCCTTAGTGTGAAAAGATGGATCTCAGTACAGACATTGTTGGAAAGGATTTGAATACACAAAAATGCTGAAAAACCAAAGAATCTGTGGGACCTGAAGGATTTTTCTGAAGAACAGCAGCCAGTTTAACTGTTCAGGACAAACAAGGGACTCGTGTCCCTCAATCCCTCTTATGTTGCTAAAATAATTAACATTTAGCATATTCTGCAAGATGTGTGTGTAAATGTTTGAGCTCAACTATATATTTACTGGTTTTAATGTAAGGGACTCACGTGTCATCTGTGGTCAAAGCTTCAGCTGCTTTGCCGTCTCCCTGAATGGACTCCATGGCGGTGGAGTAAAGAACTTTCTGTCCCACCGTCCTCTTCCCATCCACAACGTTGACATCTCCTTCTCTGTGACTCTGGTCCAGAACGTGCACCCCCAACAGCAGACTGTAGTCCATGATCTTAAAACTTTCCAGCACCTGCGTAATATACAACACAACACAACATTTAACTCACCATGAATCTCACACACAATATGACCAGGACCACAGGCAAACCTTTACAGACATAACCGACTGTTTTTTTAACTCGTCTGTTTTTAACTTAAACTTGTGTGTATTTGACAGTTCAAGTGTAAGAAGACATGAAAGAGAACTTCATTTAGTTCTCACATTTGACAGCCTTTTTATGTGCACATGTTTTGCATGTGTGCTCTCAGATAACCATATATCAGAGGTTTAAACTAATATGGTTTAAAATGCACAATTTCAGCACGACAGACAGTCTAATCAAAACCAAACTGACGTTTTGTAGCAAAGTATCTGAGGTATGATCTGTAAAGGAACAGCCCTGTTCTGGAAAAGGAGGCAGGGAGCAGCAGCTCATTTGCATTTAAAGAGCCATACACGAAAACAGCATGTTTCTGCTTCCACTCAAAGAAGGCATTTTCAAAATGGTATAATAAATGATCTGTGGGGTATTTTGAGCTGAAACTTCACAGGCACATTCTGGGGACACCTGAAACTTATATTATATATTATTTTCAGTAAGTTATGTTTACTGAAAAAGTGATCAGAGTTAAATATTTTGTCTTGTTTTAAGCTTAAACTCACTTAATTTCGATTTTTTAACAAAACTTAATATTTTGACTTGATTTGCTTCTCAAGTAATTGTATCTTCATTCAAAAATGTTTAGATATAACAAGACAAAAAAGAAAAAAAAATAGTGAAAGTAAGACTGGTAAAAGTCTGCACAGTATCTTTAGAAATGAAGATAAAAGTGATTTGATTATCAGTGGTAAGATGCTAACAACTACAGACTTTAAACATTAGTCATCGATAGTTCACCAGACAAAACATCACTGCAACCAACTCCATAGAGAACAATATGCACTTCATGCTGACAGTGTATACATGAATGCTATATGTCAACATTATTTCCAAGCCTACACATTGTTTACATTTGGCTTTTAAAGAAACAGACTCAAACAAGCAGGTAAAAGCTGTAGCTGCGAGCCAATAATGGATTTACGTGATTTCACTTTTGCATGACTCTCTTGTTTCCCCTCATACCCTTCATATTCAAATGAATAATATTTGAATAGGCACACACAACATCCTTGTTTTGCATCCCGCCAGGAACGACTAAAAGCCTCCAAATGGGCCCTCAACTAGGTCAAAGTAATACCCAACAAAGGTGGCAGTGGAATGATTAGGTCAGAGGTTTAGGTCACCTGTTGGCGAAAAGAATTTACAACTTTTTTTTGGGTGGGGTAACAGTTCAACAGTTTGCTCCAGGAAGGAGTGTGTTTGAAATAAATACCTCTTTTTTTTTTTTTTATAAAATCCTAAACAGGCCTGAGCACTAAATATGTGGCAGGATCATTTTTAAAAACTAGTTTTACTAGATATTTCCGTTGTGAAAGATACTAAGATGAAGCTCATTGAAACATTTTTCACGCCTAAAAGGTTTTTAATTCAACGTGAAAAAAATGACAATGATTATAATTATATTTTTGTTTTAAAGTGGTCATACATGTTTTCTGTAAGGTTCCACTTTTAAGTGGAAAAACAGTCATATGTTGTTGTTGTTGTTGTTTTTTTTTGGATGTTTTTACAATACATTCTAAAAGAAAATACTATTTCAGCTGTATTTTCATGTTTTTTATAACTATTCCCGAAATTGACTACCAATTTCTGAGTAAAAAATGTATCTTTTTCTCTAAAAATGTAATTTTTTTCATAATAGTTTACAGGAGGTTTTAGACTGAGTACACTTGTTGATGTGTAACTGGGAATGATCATGTACTCAAATGTTTTCATTTGTCTAAAATAAGAAAGTTGCAGACATTCAAAACAAGCTGTTTCGCATTTTTGAACTGGAAAGTTATGTTTTCATACTATATCAAGCTCTTTGGATTTCTCAGACCCCTTAACAAAATAAAACAAGTACAAATATGGGCTAAATATGACAATGCGCTGATACAAGAGGAAACAAATGTGAACGGTTGGTGTTACGTGAAAGCTCTTCCTGTTTTGAAATACTTATGTAAAGTATTTTCCATTTTCCACAGAAAACATCCTGGGCTTCAAGGCAGCAGTCCACAGTGACGTGCTGTTATACCACTATTAAAACCGCCTGTTTTGCAGCTTGGTGCGCTGCCATCGGTCGAGTCAGCTAAAATGATTATGTCGGTTCTCTTCACAGCCACTGGTCATTCATTAACATCAGGTGAAGAGTTCAGCTAAAAAAATGTGTCACTTGTGTTTATATTGCATGTAAACATGAGGGATGTGACCCTTTATGACTCAAAGTTTAAGGGTTTTCTTATTAAGTTTTATTTAAATACTGTTTGTACATTAAAAACTAAAAATATACTATACTATATAAAATACACTAAAAATATAAGTGTTTTTTATTTTATTGTATGCTATGAAGGTCTTCTTTTTTCAATTCTGTGCCACCCACTGTCTATAAAATGTTTCATAATGGTATATATATATATATATATATATATATATACACACACACACATACAGTTGAAGTCAGAAGTTTACACCCCCCTTTCAGAATCTGCAAAATGTTAATTATTTTACCAAAATAAGAGGGATCATACAAAATCCATATTATTTTTCATTTAGTACTGACCTCAATAAGATAAATTCACATAAAATATGTTTACATATAGTCCACATAAAAAAAAAAGTTGAATTTATAAAAATGACACTGTTCAAAAGTTTACATACACTTGATTCTTAAAGCCCCACTAAGTAACTTTTTTTTACCTTAAAATAAGGTTTCCGAACTCATGTCAGTGATTCATCAACTCATAACAGGGTGAAACGGCACTTTCGTATTCGTTTTGCGACCCTCTATCAGCCATAACAGCACTATGTAAGTTTGGGTCGTCGGGTCACGGTTTTGTAGTTCAAATGATACTACAAATGCGACTTGCTTCACGGCAGGCTTCACAAAAGGTTTTCATACTTTTATAAAGACATACAACATACTCTACCTTGTAACTGGACATCGTTATTTCCAAAGCCGGTCCTGGATAGCCTTTCAAACAAATAACGTGCATGTGACACGACGGTAGGCTAAATTATTTACGACAGCGGTAATGGACAATTCCGCTTCTAACCTGTAGAGGGAGCATTGAGGGAAAAGTTACTTAGTGTTGCTTTAATACTGGGTTCTTACCTGAATGATCCACAGATGTGCTTTTTTGTTTAGTGATAGTTGTTCATGATTGAAGATCCATCTTTTCACACTAAGGACAACTGAGGGATTCATATGCGACGATTTAAGAAGGTTCACATGCTCAAAGATGCTCCAGAAGGAAAAACCATGCATTAAGAGCTGGGGGGTGAAAACTTTTGGAATTTAAAGATAAGGGTATATTTAATTTATTTTGTCTTCTAGGAAACATGGCTTCTGTAGCCTCTGAAGTGCAGTACTAAATGAAAAAATATGATATTTAGGCAAAATAAGAAAAATGTACACATCTCCATTCCGTTCAAATGTTTTCAACCCCCGCCTCTTAATGCATGGTTTTTCCTTCTTGAGCATCAGCGAGCATTTGAACCTTCTGTAATAGTTGCATATGAGTCCCTCAGTTGTCCTCAGTGGGAAAAGATGGATCTCAAAATCATACAGTCATTGTTGGAAAGGGTTCAAATATTGTGTATGGAAAACCAAAGAATTTTTGGTACATGAAGGATTTTTCAGAAGAACTACTACAGTATCACTAAACAAAAACACAGCTGTGGATCATTCAGGAAACAACATAGTATTAGGAATCAAGGGGATGTAAACTGAACAGGGTCATTTTTATAAATTCAACTATTATGACTCTATGTAAAGGTCAGTACTAAATAAACAATAACCTGCATTTTGTATAATCCCTCTTATTTTGGTAAAATAATTAACATTCAGATTCTAAAAGGGGGTTGTAAACTTTTGACCTCAAAAGAAAAGAGAGAGAAAAGCAGAAAGAGGAAGCTGGCCAACAATTTCTGAGCTCTCCAAAAAGACCCGCATCATTATTTTTCATGTGTCAGATACGGTGTATTGGAAGCGTTCTTTACTGTCAAAAGCAGGCCATTAAAATGAATGCTTACTCATTTCCGTTCAGCTCAGAGAAGACATTTACATCAAGAGTGAAGATAAACGTCGGCGACGTGCTCTATGTATTATCGTAATCCCATAAGAGCTTGGAGACGAGTTGAAGAGAAACCGTTTAAAGGCTTGTTCTTGATTCTTATAGATTTGGCTCTATTGTGCGCTGCAGTTGAGGCCCAGGGTGTTTGCTTACTCAGGAGAAACTTTCTGCTTAGTGTTCATTTCAGTTTTTTCACAGGACGTAGCCAGAAGGAAAAGCTAACAATAAAATCTTACAGCACTCATGGGAGAGTGTTTGAACTGCAGTTTGTGTTTCCTTGCATCAAGAACATAGTGTAAAAAGATGACAGAGAAAAAAAAATCAGTATTGAGAACTTCTTATCAACAATTTTTATCCATAAAAGACTATGTTCTTCTCAACTGAAAGTTAGATGGCAGGGTTGGCTGAAAGTCCCCAAGTATGGTCATTACTGTGTGAAACTCGAGTTCTCATTTTTCCCTCGGCGCTCTTGTGACTTGCATTACGGCTGATCCTTTTAGTTGAGTGCTCACAGGGGCTGGCCAGTCAGGTGCCAAAAAAGACAAACTCTCAGACTGTTATATATAGGGAACATTCAGCCTCGAATCGTTTTTAACACCAGGTCATGTCTGGAATGTCGTTGCAATGGCACCGCTGAGAATCTTGTTTGTTGGTAAACAAATGAACAGTAAGAAACTAGCTTGGTTGAGCGCCAAGTCTGCTGAAGAATTCGAGAAGCACAAGGCGACCACAGAGGGCCGGTTACCTAATGCAGCATTGGGCCACTCCAACATCATGCCACAATCATTTGGGTAATTCACTTACTGAGCTGTTTACTTGCAGCTCGATTTCGGAGGAACTTACAAAGTAAAGGAAAACATGTCAGAGGTGGCATTTGTCCTTGAAAAACACTGAAGTGCGCAAATAGGAAACAAAAACGGAAAATGTGAGCATTTTAATATTAATAGTTTCTCCTGGACAGCAACGTGAAGGGCGAATAAGAAAAATAAAAAGCGAATGAAAACTGAATGGGATTGTTGTTTCTAAACTATTGCTTTATTTGTTCTGTGGAACAAGAAGAAAAATATTTTGAAGAACTTTTTGTGTCCATGCAATGCGAAGTCAATGGGATCCAAAAGAAACCACATTTTTTCAAAATATGCTCTTTTGTGCTCCACAGAATAAGTAAAATGAGGTAGATTTGACAATCAAATGTAAAAAGTTCAAACAAAAGACCAAATTAGGCTACCGTTGTCGCTTTGCTTACCAAGGCAGCATTAATTTGATTATAACTAGAGCTGTTACAATGCAAATGATTTTTTTTTAAATCCATCATTTTGCCCATGTCCAGTAACCGGCAAAATACAGAAAGTGCCGCATTTCATGAACGAGAATTCATTATTAAACCTTTTTCCCAGGCTACATGATATAGCGCTATGATTAAATTAAATAAATATATGTGATGCAGGTATAATATATGCACTTTAGTTATTTACATGTGTATAGGTTACTAACGTGCATCTCAGAGTGGCTACGTTTGCAGTAAATGCTGCTCCATACAAACTGTTATCATTTACATTTGTGGACCGTGTCAAACTTCATCTCTGCATATTGCTCTGAGTTTGGGTTTATTATAACGTTCATCTGGAAATGCAACGTGCATCATTTCATCAGATTTGTAAGGTAAATCATTTATAAACCGATGCAAACAATGGGTCTAAAAGAAACCACCTTTTTCAAAGTATGTTCTTCTGTGTTCCACAGAATAAGTCAAATAAGGTAGATTTGACAATCAAATGTAAAAAGTTCTCAGTATAAACTCAAACAAATGACCAAATTAGGCTACTGTTCAAAAGTTTGGGGTTTGGCAAGATTTCTTTTTATTTTCTGATTACATTACTTTTTGTCTCTTTGCTCACCAAAGCAGTGTTTTTTGATTAAAAAAAAGTACATTATAACTAGGGCTGCCACGATGCAAATAATTTTTTAAAAATTCTTCATTTTGCCCATGTCCAATAACTGGCAAAATATGAAAAAAGGACCACATTTCACGAACAAATATCCATGAAACGCATTATTAAACCTTTTCCCAAGGCTGCATGATATATTAAGCTCTATGATTAAATTAAATAAATATATGTGATGCAGGTGTAAATATGCGCTTTAGTTATTTACATGTGTATAGGTTACCAACGTGCATCTCAGAGTGGCTCCGTTCACAATAAATCCTGCTCCACACAAACTGTTAACATTTACATTTGCAGACCATGTCAAACTTCATCTCTGCATAGTGCATACTGCTCTGAGTTTGGGTTTATTATAACGCTCATCTGGGAACGCAACATGCACCATTTCATCAGATTTGTAAGGTAAACCATTTATAACCCTAAGCAAACACAATATGTTAACTGTTCATCTCGATTTCAAAATAAAAGTTTAAACCTTTGCTCTGAGTTTACACATTTTAATGTCCACATATTCAAGAAATTACAGTGGCTGTAGCTTTTCTATACTAAAGAAATAATATTAATATTAAATATACAAATATACAAGACAAGTAAAGATTATACGAATATTAAAGATTAAGTGGACATTTGAATTAAATGTTGTTTCAATTTCAAACATAATTTCAATTTATTTGTGTGATGTTAAAGCTGAATTTTAGCTTCAGCATCACATAATTCTTCAGAACTCATTTATTATGTTGATTTGCTGCTTAAAACCCATTTCTTATCATAAATGTTGAAAACAGTTGCGCTGCTGAATATTGTGATGCATTTTACTCATGGTTCTTTGATGGATAGAAAATAAAAAAACTGCAGTTATTTAAAACATACATGCCATTTTTATTTGAAACATAAATGTCTTAAATAGCTGAGTTTCCATTACAGATAAAAAAAAAAAAAAAACATATTGCAAATTGACAGCCGTTCCATTAAACAGTGTTACATGACTAAAACGTAATTTTTTCCTCTGGCGAAAAGTCAAGGTGACAGATGTTAATAATTGCAGTTTTGAGATATATTCCTTTTCCATTTGCTTGAAAAGCCACCTCATGCGAGCGTAAAAAACTATTTGCGATAAATGGGATTTTTTTTTGCGATAATCACATGTTTCTATTAGGCATATTTTAATTTCAATTTAAGGGGTAATGGAAAGTATCGATTTCTTACTGACAATCTCACTGACCCCAAATCTTTGAATGGTACTGTATCTGAGCTATGCTATGTACATTAATCTTAGTAGCAGGGCTTCTTCAGCCACCTAGCAATGCCCTAAAACACTCTGAACATGTCAACAAACACACAGCATTTGCCATTACAATCTCCTGCAACACCTATGTTTTCCTTGGAGAGCAAACAATATGGCTGTCAAACATGTAGGGCAAACATTATCAAATAAGCCCAATTTTAAAGCATTAACTGTCTAGGAGGGAAATACCATCTGATTGTTCACAAATTCACAAAAAAGTTAATGTGGAAAAACAACAATATTTACCAGACCATGTTGACAGCCTGATCTGCTCAAATAGAAAGGAATGCCAGACTGGATTTATGCGGTTTGTTTCCCAGCTGAACGGAGAAGTTTGACAGTCAGCACATTTTGAATCTGCTAATAAGCTATTGTGGAGCTGAAGACTATCATGAACTTGTTTAACTGCGGCATCTTCCCGGGTTGCTTATGCATTTTACTGTTGAGCCAACAACAACTAAAGTGCAAATTTATATAAAATCTTGGGAATCTAACTGCCACTTTAGAAAGCCACTTTTACTTTTTAAAATGCGAAACATAACAATAGATGTTTATGAAAAAAAAAAAACATCTAAAAAAGTGCATTTCATTGCAGCCTTTATATTATGTTACACTTGAAATAACAAGCATAGCTGGTGGTTTTGTGGTTCTGTTCCATTCTCTCTCATACTTCATATAATTGTATTACTTGACCTTCTCAAGTTCTATTTACATTTGTCACGTTAACTAATGTACTGTACTGTCTTGTGAGGTAAGAATGCGTTTGATATGCAACATATTACAGTAGTTAGCTAATTGTTACCCTTGTTGCGATTCAAGTACTAAGCGTTGAGGCCTATGTGTGGTCTTTTAAGTTGTTTAATGCATGTTTTTATCTCATGCGTGTTCAGGTAATGAGTGTTTTTGTGATGTTGTCAACAGTTTAAGACAGTAGGCAATTAGCTCTTCATGTACACTACCGTTCAAATGCTTGGAGTTGGTACAATTTTTAAAACAGATGTCTTATGCTCATCAATGCTGCATTTGTTTGATCAAAAATATGGTAAAAATGCCAATATTGTGAAATATCATTACTATTTCAAAGAAGTGTTTTCTATTGTAATATAGTTTGAAATGCAATTTATTTTTGTGATTCTAAAGCTGAATTATAGCTTCAGTGTTACATGATCCTTTAGAAATCATTCTGATATGCTGATTTGTTGCTCAAAAAACATTTCTTATCATCAATGTTGAAAACAGTTGCACTGCTTAATATTCAGGGTTCCCACCCTAAGCCAAATGTAAAATTCCCTGACTTTCACTGACTAAAAAGCTGAATTTCCATGACCTATAAATGAACAGATCCATCCATTTGAAAGCTTTATTTACTTGTTCACTTGTTAGTACAAAACACACATGCACACAATTTTTTTTGCTTTCACCCAAATGCACTTTGATATTTTCTCTACAGAAATTCATTTATGGTTTTTATTCTTTCAGGGGTTAAATGCTCTAAAGGATTTTCTGTTTGTCATCAAGTTCATCATTTAGTCTTTCTCCAGCTTTTGGTTTTTGCTTTTCTATCGTTTACTTTTAACACCTGAAGTTGTCATTTTGTAGCCAAAGGTCTTGAAAATGTACATTTTCCTGGCATGTTTTCCTTAGTTAACATGTACAGCCTGGTGACTGGATTTGACTTAAGTGATTTCCAGTTGATGAGCAGGAAGGGAATAAAATAGCGCTGAAAAATAGCCAAACCATAACAACAGGCGAAACGCAGGAAACAATGTGATAAAATATATGGTATAAAACATTATATTTTGATAAATAGAAACTAAAATTAAAAGCAACAAACAAAAATCCCTTATATTCCATGACTTGGACGGAAAAAAAAAAATCCCTGTCTTTTAAAATTCCATGACTCATGGAAACCCTGAATATTTTTTTGTGGAAACCGTGCTATATTTTTCTCAGGATTCATTTATGGATAGAAAGTTCAAAAGAACAGCATTTATTTAAAAAATATATGTTTTGTAAATTATAAATGTCTTCACTAGCCATTTCCATTACAGATTTGCACAAAACTTTTGCATTATTTTAGAAATGTCAATAAAAAAAAACAATGCGAATTGACGTGTTTCCATGAATCGATGTTACACAACTAAAACTTAATTCCGCTCATGATAAGTCATGGCGACAGATGTTGGTAGTTGCAGTTTTGATATAAATTCCTTTATATATATATATATATATATATATATGATATAAATTTGACTGTGAAAATACCTACAAAAATATTATTTAAAGCTATTTTTGTGTTAAATGAGAAAGTATCAAGTGGACATTACAAATTGTAGCTTTAGAAAGAAATATTTGATTTGATTTAACATAAAATATATTATACATAAACATTTAGGATAATAGCCTAATGTAAATTATGAGACATAAAAGAAGATAGAAGAAACAACTCATTATTTTTTGTTCATAACAGCTTTTTTACCAACAGTCTGCAAAATACCTTATTTTATGGTCCACAAAAGAAAGGTTTGAATTTCAAACTTTGAAACAACATTAGGGTAAGTAAATGACAGAATTACATTTTTGGGGGTGAAATTTCCCTTTAATGTTTTATTATTATTATTATTAATAATAATATAATTACTATTATTTAATGAAATGATACTCCAAATAAGAAACTAAATCTGTCAGCAGGTGGCGGTAAATGCGTTTATGAGTCACTCACTTGATTTGTTCCGGCTGATTCATTCAGGAATGAAGTAAATGGCTGGTGTTTATGAATGGGCCTTTGAATCTTTCTTAAACGAGCAATTCATTTCAGATCTAAACACCGCTGTGTTGCTCTAAAACGTACAAACATTTTGCAATGGCTTCAAAGGTAATATGTTCTCTGCAAAATTGAGCAAAAACATAATATTGTGTTAAAAATAGAATACAATATCAAATTCTTATTTACTGAAGTGTTGTATAAAATCACATTTAAACTCGTGATATTCGGGTCATTGCTCATTTTTCACACGTAAAAAAATAAATACGACCTCATGTTGTGTCAATCACGTTTACACACTGCCTCCGAAACTTTCGTCCGTCAAAAAAAGTTCAGATCAGGTTCGAGTTTCGATTTTTTGCATCCATAGAAAGCTTTTTGATAGGATGATGAATACGAAAAAAATTAAAAACATGATGAAAATTTCATACTCATTGTGCAATTGCCTAAAAACAGCAATCGTGTAATACTGCTCTCCCTGTTAATGTGAAATGGCTTATCATATGATATAAATATGAGACAAAAACTCATTCAGGGGCATTTTGTGAACCAATATCTTGAATTTTAGGGCATAACTGCATTTATAGAGTTGTTGCCCTGTATCATATTTATCAACAGTCAACTATATGAAATATAAGCAGCCCTAGTAAAAAACTATTTGCGACATACAGGAGTTTTTGCAAAATTGACATATTTCCAAAAATATGTTAAAAAGTGAATGCCCATAACATTTAAATTTTTTAAATTCAACTTCTTTAACAAAGTCTCTTTAGAAATGATTGACAGTTTAAAGTTATGGTAACTTGACAGACACTTATCAAGAACTTAACTTATATATAACCAAGTAAATAAATTCACCTAAAAAAGCCATGCAAATGGTTTCCTTCTTTTTTTTTTTCTTTTGCAAACAGCTTATTTTTAGCAATGTAAAGTGCAAAACAAAAGTGAGATAGCGATATTTCATGTTCTGTTTTGGTTAACTTCGTTCATTTCAGTGAAACATGAGCCATATGATTCCTTTAAGTGCATGATTTGTCACTAGATATCTTGTAATCCAACACTGTGGTGACACGCGGGCCTGATTATCAAGTTTGATTAAATCAAAGTTGGTCGCCACAGAAACTCAGCCACTCCAATGTGTAAAATACCTTCGTTTTATCCACCTCATGATTCCCTGTGATTCATATCAGAACCCTGTTGTTGTTTTGCTTTCAATTTGCTTTATATTCTATTGGAGACAAAACTGGAAACCACCTAGAACTTTTGCGCAAGCAGACACCACTCACTTTTTCATTGAAAAATGTCAAAACAGAGTAGTACTCACCCGGCAGTCTCGCTGTAGTGTCTTCATGAGGGCGTTATATGTCTCTGTGTCAAAATACAAGCCATCGTGCATGTCAACAAAGTCTAGGTCCTTATATGTGGGGCAGCCCTTTTCCCGCTCTTTTCGTGACGCCCGTCTCTTGTACGTGGAGCCTTTCAGGTCATATTTATAGTGCATCTTTAAAGACCGAGGCAGAACATTGTTCATAACCACAAGACGTATGTTGATTCCTCCAGACTGAACACAGTAGAGGCCGTAGAACTTAGGAAGGAGAGTCCTTGGGTTCTGGTTGAGGTTCTGAGGAAGAGAAAAAGCTTTAATGAAAGGAAATGCCATTTTTGAAAATTAAATTCTTTCATGTAAATTTTTATAGTCAGCTAAATCATACTGTGGCTATTTGATGCTAGCAAAAAACAGACTGATGCAACAATACTCAATGATAACAATTTGTTTAGGCATTCACAGACTCTTCGAGAAATTTTTTTGGTTTCATGCTTCACCTTTAATTTTGATCTATTACAGCATGTCAGACTGTTGAGTTTGTGCATAAACAGTATTCTATTGACGTTATGCAACAGAAAAATCTGGTTTTGTAAGTCAGTTATTCGTGACTATTAGCAATGATGTTTATACATAATACTAAACTGAAAAAGTTGGGAAAAAGAGAGAGAGGACATTTATATGACAGGACTATGAAGAATAGTAAAACACTTCAAAAAATAAATCAATAAATAATCATAAAAGAAAAACGGAATATAAAACATATATATGTAGTTTTTGAACAGTAAGATTTTTTATGTTTTTAAGTCTCTTCTGCTCACCAAGCCTGTATTTATTTGATCCAAAGTCTAGCAAAAACAGTAAAATTTAGAAATATTTTTACTATTTAAAATAACTGATCTCTATTTGAATACATTTTTAAATGTAATTTATTTCTGTGATCAAATATACATTTTTTTGCATTGTTGTCCTTTAGAAATCATTCTAATATTACACTGTAAAAAATTTGCTGTAGTTCTGCAGCTGGTTGCCAGTAACTTACTGTAGATTTTTAATTTATGTTATTTACTGGCAACAGTTTGTTCAAAGTTAAATGAACATTAAACATTAACAAGTCTTTGTCTTTACAGAATAAAACTATAAAATAACAACCTACTGCAAAGCATTCTGGGAACCAGAAACCTTCATCAACCTTTTTCAGTTTTTTTCCTTCAGATTTTGGTTCCCAGAATGCTTTGCATGAGGCTGTTATTTTAGTTTTATTCTGTAAAGATAAAGACTTGTTAATGTTTAATGTTCAATTAACTTTGAACAAACTGTTGCCAGTAAATAGCATAAATTAAAATCTACAGTAAGTTACTGGCAACCAGCTGCCAGTAATACTGTAATTTCTACAGATTTTGTTTACAGTGTATGATTTGCTGCTCAAAAAACATTTTTTATTATTATCATTTTTGAAAACAGCTGAGTAGATTTTTTTCATGTTTCTTTGATGAACAGAAAGTTCAAAAGAACAGTATTTATCTGAAATAGAAATCTTTTGTAACATTATTAATGTCTTTGTCATCACTTTTGATCAATTTAAAGCATCCTTGCTAAATAAAAGCATTCATTTCTATCATTTAAAAAAAAGTATCCTGAAAAAGATCTACTCAACTGTTTAAAATTTTAATGGTAATAATAAAAAATGGTTCTTGGGCAGCAAATCAGCATATTAGAATGATTATGAAGCATCATGTGACACTGAAGACCAGAGTAATGATACTAAAAATGTAGCTCTAGTTTTTTTATTACTGGTGAAAATATTACTGTTTTTGCTGATTTAGATGTATCTGCACCAGTAATAACCCTCTAAAATAGACAGATGAGTGAGAACAGAACAATCTATGCTACTGAGTCACAGTGTTTTGCTCAGCTTTCTTCACTGAAGAGATGAATGAGTCTTTACTCTACTGAGACCTACCATGTAGTATCCTGGAAGCAGTTTCTGCAGGAACTCGGCCTCTTTGTGCTGAACGGTTTTGATGATGAATTCATCATCGCTGGTCAGGTAGAAGAGCGAGCCACTGGCTCCCGGATTAGACAACTCAATCAGGGGCTCTTTACAAATGGAATACTGCAGGATTACAACAAAAACAATCCATTAAAACATTAAATATTATGTGTTTAAATAGAGCAGAACAGTACTGGCCCAGAAGTCAAATTAAATTACAATGAAAAAAAGTCTCGTTTGCTTACCAAGCTTTATTTTATTTAATTCAAAGTACAGAAAAAAAAAATATTTTGAAATATTTTTTAGTATTTTTAAAATAATTTCTATTTTAATATATTTTAAAATGTAATAAAATAATACTTTTATTTATCAAGGATGCTGATCAAAAGTGATAAAGACATTTATAATGTTGCAAAAGATTTCTATTTCAGATACATGCTGTTTTTCTGAATTTTCTATTCATCAAAGAAACCTAAAAAATTCTACTTGGCTGTTTTCAACATAATAATAATACTAAATGTTTTTTTTTTAGCAGCAAATCAGAATATTAAAATGATTTCTGAAGGATCATGTGACTGGAATAATGTTGCAAAAAAATTTAGCTTTGAAATCAAAAGATTAAATTACATTTTAAAATATATTCAAATAGAAAACAGTTATTTTAAATAGAGTTTCTTTAATGGAAACTCAAAGCTGCTGAAAAAGTGGGTGTCTGAAACGCACAAGACTTTGGAAAAACCGTGTATGCTATTCATAATGAGGTACTCTGGGACCTTTACAAAAGAGCATCTATTTTTACCTGTGTTTTAATTATGCTTCAAACCCCTAATCACCAATTCATTTTTATGTAAAGCTGGCAAAAAAGAGTAAACCCCAAAGAAAGGAGTTACTCATAAAACATGACTTATAAAACATCAACAAACTGACTGGCTGCAGTATACAAAAGTTTCCCTTTCACATTGAAAGATCAACTTATTACTGCCTGGAAGTCTCGTGGTTTAATTGGGCTTGTATAAAAAACCCAAACATTATGAGGTCCAAAAGCAAACATTTCTACTGAGTTTTCTGGCGGGGTTCCCTGAGGAGGCCGGGACACAGCAGTAGCAGCAGCAGCATGAGGACAGTGTTGAACCGAGGCCAGACACTCATATTCAAGCCCTGCCTAATGAAAGTCAACAGTCACGTTGTGCTTCCAGCCCAAACACATGGACATTTGCATTTGGACTGCGTGTCATCCCGCGTGTGCTGGGCTTTTTAATTAGCATGCGCTTCCACTGCTCTATCTACATTATTACCAAAATGTACAAAACAAACTCAGAAGAGCATGAAACGTCACTCTTTCATCTTCAGCCTGACCACTTTCTATGGCATTTTAGACCTTACGTCTACTTTATACAGACATTTGAATATTTAGCGTCCAGTTTCAGTACAAAAATCTCCATTTTATACCGTATTGGATAGTTCACCCCAAAATGAAAATTCTGTGATTTGCTACTAAAATCCACATTACAAATTAAGATATTTTTGATGAAATCTGAGAGCTTTCTGAGCCTGCATAGACAGCAACACAACTGACACTTTCAAGGCTCAGAAAGTTAGTAAGGAAATCATTAAAATAGTCCATGTGACATCAGTGGTACAATGTTATGAAGCTACAAGAAATCTTTTTGTGCATAAAGAAAGAAAAAAAACACTATATTCAACAATTTCTTCTTGTATTCTTTGGACAAAAAGTATTCTCGTAGCTTAATACAATTACAGTTGAACGACTGATGTCACATGGACTATTTTAACAAAGTCCTTACTACCTTTCTGGGTCTTGAACGCGTCAGTTGCATTGCTGTCTATGCAGGCTCAGAAAGCTCTCGGATTTCATCAAAAATATCTTAATTTGTGTTCGGAAGATGGTCTTATGGGTTTGGAATGACATGAGGTTGAGTAATTAATGACAGAATTTTCATTTTTGGTGAGCATAAGAATTAAAAAACAAATACAGTGCCTTGCAAAAGTATTCATACCTTCATTTCTTTTTACAATTTGTCATGTTGCAGCTTTATGTTAAATTGCTTTAAATAATTTTTTTTCCACATCAATCTACACTCCGTAGACCGTAATGGCAAAGCAAAAATAAGTTTGTAACAACTTTGCAAATTTATAAGAAATAAAAACTGAAATGATTCTATTGCATAAGTATTCATACTCTTATCTGGGACACTTGAACTTTAGCTCAGGAGCACTCATATTGCTTGTAGATGTTACTGCGCTTCGAGTGAAGTTAACCTGTGGCAGATTAATTTGAATGAGTATGGTTTGAAAAGGCACACACCTCTCAGAAAAGGTCTGACAGCTAAAATATCAGAGGTCAAAATAAATGCCTGTAGAGCTCGGAAACAGGCTTGCGTCAAGGCACAAATATGGGGAAGAGTTAAAAAAAAAGTTAGTTTGCTGCATTGAAGGTTCACAGAAGCAGCCATTATCCATAATGGAAGAAGCTTAAAACAACTAGGACTCTTCCTAAAGCTGGCCTCCTGGCCAAACTGAGCAATTGATGGAGGGGCTTGGTTATTCTGGTGACCAAGAAGCTGATGGTCACTCTAGTTGCGCTCCATGATCATATGGGAAGATGGAAGAAACCTACAGAAGGACAAACATCACTGCAACACTCCACTAATCTGGTCTTTATGAAATTGTGGCCAAACTCAATCCTCTCCTCAATGAAAACCCACTTGGAATTGGCAAAAAAGCATGTTAAGTACGCTCAGACTCTGAGAAACAAGATTCTTTAATCTGATGCTCAATTTCATTATGTTTGAAGGAAACCAGGCACTGGTCATCACCTGCAGAGTACCATCACAAAAGTAAAGTGTGGTGGTAGCAGCTTCATGTTGTAGGGCTGTTTTTCAGAGGCAGGGACTGAGGGACTTGTCAGAGTAGATAAGCTTAACACAGCAAAATATAGAGATAGTTTTAAGGAAAATCCAGTCCTGGTACCTTAGACTGGGCAGAAGGTTCACGTTCTAACAAGACAATGACAATGTCAGTGACACAGCAACAGTGGCTTATAGACAACTCTCTGAATGTCATTGAGTGGCCCAGCCAAAGCCTAGGCTTGAACACAATCAAATATTTCTGGAAAAACCTGAAAAAGCCCCATTCAACCTGACAGAGCTTGAGAGGTGAGGTGAAAAATGGCAGATAATTGCCAAATGTTGATGTGCAAAGCTTGTCGCATTATACCCAAAAAAACTTGAGGGTGTGAAGGTGCTTCAGATAAGTACTGAGTTAAGGATATAAATACTTATCGACTGTACTTATTTTAATACATTTACGAAGTTGTGACAATTCTGTTTTTGCTTTACCATTGTGGTGTTTGGAACTTTATGTGGAAAAAAGTAAACATAAGGCAGCAACATAACAAAACGTGAAAAAAAATGAGGGGGTATGGATACTTTTGCAAAGCACTGTATATGTTCCCTTAGAAACAATTGTGGCATTTGCAATGCTTTAGCCCTTGAGCTATAAGAACTCTGAACTTAAATAGATTTACTGCAATGTGCGCTTGAGTCACTTCATGCAGATTTTTCTGGAAAACTTAAGTGTGTCCATAGTAAATGCAAATAAAAAGGAACTCCCATTCACCTATGCAAAATGTAGAATGCAAAAAAGGTTTTTGAATGGTTTTATGTAAACAGGGATTCCCTTGTCATTAGGGGCATCATAAAACCCATCTGCATCGCATTGCACACAGTATAATTAACATTTTTCGCTAAAGGTGGCGCACAATAGAATCATAACGGGATGATATAATGCAGGTTCACAAATTACACAGGAAGACCAGACGATCAGGCACCTGGGAGTGATACCGCTCTACTGGGCTAATTACAAGGCCATTAGATGTCAAAGAGCAGAGGAGGCAATTAACAGCTCGACTGAGATCATACGCCTAATCAGCATCATCCACCCTGACTCACACACACGCAAACACGCAAATCAAACTGTAAGAGAGCTGCAGAGATGCTGCAGAGGCACTGCAGTGGCTTCGAGTCAGAGCGAGGCGGTGTTGCAGTGCAGGGAAACGTACACCTCCAACACCTCAAAGTGCCAGGACACCTCTTACATAGCGAGAACACAAACCAAACCGCTAATCCCTGCTGGGAATTTACAAATGAGGACGTCGATTCGGAGCTCCTGCCAGTCACAGTTGGCAAGGTGCAGCGGTGACGTTCGTCAGGGGTCAGTAGTACTCTTGGTCTGTCGTACTGGCATCAGATGTAAGCAGCCACTGAACTTTAATTTACACAAAGATGCTTTGTTAGGGCTCAGACAGAGGGGAATTTTAGGGAACCGGACACATTATAGTCTTGGCATTAATATGGAGGTGAAAACTGTGTTTAATCAGAGGCATAGCAGTTCATGAATGCATCTGGTTTGCATTTCCCATCCAGGCACTGCATTATTTCCTGTTTACTATTAAAGTCAAGATTAAATACTGTTCACAAACCCGGTTTACTTTTGTACTATGATGTATTTCTGAGATAAATATAATTTTTAGGTAAAAAAAAAATGAACAACAGTACTTGATTTTATCTATTAACAATAGGTTAGATTGTGACTATAAATAATTCAGATGGTTGGAAGAGAGGGAATATAAGTTGTTTAGACAGAGGCCAAAACAAGTTATTATATTTTAATGAAAAACACATAGAAACATTTTCTTTCATTTTTCCACTTTTTTGTTTTCTTTGCAATGATATATCAGGCAAAATAAGACATGCACATCTTTGGAAATGTTTTAAAACATGTACAGGTTTTGAAAGAAGTCTCTTTTGCTCAACAAGCCTGCATTTATTTGATAAAAAATACAGTAACAACAGTAGTATTGTAAAATATAATTTAACTGTTTTTTTTTTATTTAATTTATTTTTGTGTTTTAAAGGCTACATTTTTAATGTCATTACTATTAACAATTGGTTCGATTGGCAAAAGTAGGAGTTACGTCCTAAAAATAATTCAGATGATTAGAGGGGAGGGGAATAAAAGTTGTTTAGATGGAAAAACAAGTTATTATATTTTGAGAAAAGAATACAAAGAAACATTTTCTTTCATCTTTCCATTTTTAGATTTCTTTGGATTAATATAACATGCAAAATAAAACATGCACATGCTTTGAAAGAAGTATTTTATGCTGAACGAGTCTGAATTTATTTGGTTTTCTAGTTTATTATATTTTAAAATGTAATTTATTTCTGTGATGCAAAGCTGAATTTTCAGAAGCCATTACTCCAGTGTTACATGATTCATTAGAAATTATTCTGGTTTGGTGCTCAAGAAACATTTAATTTTATTGTTATTATCATTATTATTATTAGTTAAAAACAGCTGTGCTGCTTAATGTTGTTATGGAAACTATGAAACTTTTTTCAGGATTCTTTGCTGAATATAAAATTCAAGAACAGCATTTATGTGAAACAGAGTTCTTTTGTAACATTATAAATGTTTTTATTGTCACTTTTGGTCAATTTAATGTGCCTCTGCTCAATAACATAATACATTTCTTTCAATAAAAATCTAACTGACCCCAAACTTTTTGAACTAGTTGACCCAAAAATGAAAATTCTGTTATTAATTACTTGCCCTCATGTCATTCCAAACCTATAAGACCTTCGTTCATCTTCAGAGCACTCTGGTGGCGGACAGTGACACGGAAAAGAAGAATTGTTGAATAAAGTTGTTATTTTTGTTTTCTTTGCGTACAAAAAGTATTCTCTTAGCTACATAGCATTACAGTCAAACCACTGATGTCAGATGGACTATTTTAACAATGTCATTACTACGTTTCTTTGCCTTGACTGTGCTTTTTCCCTTGCTGTCTATGGAGGGACAGAAAGTATATCTTCATTTGTGTTCCGAAGATGAATGAAGGCCTTGTGGGTTTGTAATGACCTGAGGGTCATTTTTGGGTTAACTATCCCTTTAACAAAGTGTACTTGATGTCAACTTTAATAAAAAAAGAGTGGCCAAAACTAATAGAAATCGAAAAGTGTGATTTACCAAGTAATCATCTGGCTTGATCCCGAACAGCTCCCGGAAGTAGCGGAAAGCCAGTGGTGCATATGTCTTGAAACGGAAGTCTGGATAGTGGTGCGCTGGAGTCAGGTTGCTCCCCTCACTGCAAAAGTGAAAGTATTTGCTAAATGTAATACAAAAAAAAAACAGCATATACTGTAAGTGAATCAACTGTTTGCTACACTAATGATCGTCACATTCTCCAATCAATGCAAGAGGCTTCTGGGCAGAATCTGGGGTTTGTCTGTAAACGTAATCCAGGGAGAAAAGCAGAAATTGTGAGAAACTGTTACCTAACCTAAATGCTTCTTTATGCCCAAGGAACAGAGACACATTTGATCTTTCTGAGCCCCATTGAATGCGTCCTTGTTGCAATGTGACCCAACAGCAGTAAACACCAGAGGTAATCTTTTCCAGAGACACACAACAGTAACCAATGCCTGAGGACAAGGAGGTCCAAGTCTTTCTCTATTAACGGTTATACAAACTAAAGACCAGGGTCAGTCACATCAGTTACACATGATGAAATGTAAGCAAGCCCTGGAAAAGAAAAACCCATTGTAACCTATTTTTCCCCTTTTGCTATTATGAGGCAGGCTATTAGTATTCGGATTAACCCTGTTTGAGTAATTTCTAAAAGTGACTTGAACAGGCCAGATGATGTCATAATCACTCAAAATACAGCTTTGAAATGACAAACAACAAGTGTCTGTGATCCCTCAGAAGTGGGTTAGTGAGTTGCTGTTTTTTCATGGCGCTTGATTGAGTTTTGAGCATTAGCTGCATAAGTGTCCCACTGTTAAACCCTAGTCCATGCTCATCGTGTAACCCAATCCAAAATTTACAACTGACCTCTGAGTTGGAGCTTTTCTCTACGAAGCAAAACAATAGCAGACTGATGAGGGGCAGACGTCTGACCTAACTCTGAAAAATGGGGCTTCCGCATGTGCAAATCTGTCTCATGGACGGCCTTGTTTTGGGCAACACAGCTTATGAAGCTCTAACAGCAGAACACAATTCTAGCAACTCTAAGGTCATGGGTTTGATTCCCGCAAGAATGGTTTAAATGTGTAGTTTTTATGCAATGAACAGTAAGGGGCTTTGGGTAAATCCACTCTGCCAAATGCATAAATGTAAATATGTAAACCTGGACCACAAAACCAGTCACAAGGGTCAATTTTTTAAAATTGAGATTTATACATCATCTGAAAGCTGAATAAATAAGCTTTCCATTGATGTGTGGATAGGAAAATATTTGGCTGAGATACAACTATTTGAAAATCAAAATATTGAGAAATCACATTTAAAGTTGTCCAAATGAAGTTCTTAGCAATGCATACTACTAATCAAAAATAAAGTTTTAATATATTTATGAAAGGAAATTACAAAATATCTTCATGGAACATGATATTTACTTATTATCCTAATGATTTTTAGCATAAAAGAAAAATCGACTGGTTTTGTGGTCCAGGGTCACATATATTCAGAATACTATATCTGTAGTATAGGTTGTGCCTGATTACCTTTATTTTAAATCTCTGACTTTAAAGGAGACATATCACGAAAATCTGACTTTATCCGCGTTTAAGTGTTATAATTGGGTCCCCGGTGCATAGAACACTATTCAGAGTCCCAGCCTCAGAGGAGACAAGAGAGCAGTGGATTTATTGATTTATTTACTGTATATTACACTGCTGCCACGCCAATCTAATATAAACATGTGATTTCTTTCCTAGCTGTTTACCTTCACAGACATAACCGACTGTTTTTTTAACTCGTGTGTGTTTTTAACATAAACTTGTGTGTATTTGACAGTTTAGGCACAATAAGACATGAAAGAGAACTTAGTTTAGTACTCACATGCCATGTGACAGACATTTTCTGCGCACGTGCTTCGGATGTGTGCGATTAGAAAACTATGTTTCTGCTTCCACTCAAAATACGCATTTTCAAAATTATATAATCAATCATCTGTAAGGTACTTTTAGCTGAAACTTCAGACACATTATGTGGACACCTGAGACTTGTATATCATTTTGTAAAAAGTGGCATAATAGGTAAAAACTTATACATTTGACTGATTATATAATCAAATCAAGTGTAGGCTGCTATTTTAATCAACACATGTAAAATTGCAGTTTGATGATATGCAAAGTCCAAACATTTCCTGTTTAATAATTATCTACTTTCTATTTCATTTGCAGTGTCCTATTTCTGTTTTTGTTACATAGATGAGCATAACAGAGCCATAATCAAATCAAATAGTTATGTTTGTTAAAATACAACGGCCATATAATGTGAATCACGCACTTGTCATTTCATTTTATTCAATTGTTATTCCAAGTGCATCTACTGTAAAGCATGTGAGCCTCCATACTAACCTACATCAGTTATGCATATTATTTAATGTACTAAATATACACTACCTTTTAAAAGCTTGGGCTGAGTAAGATTTTTTTAAAAATACATGAATACTTTTATTCAGCAAGGATGCATTAAATTAATTGAAAGTGACAGTAAAGACATTTATAAAGTTACAAAAGATTTCTA
>NC_133375.1:34855927-34878427 GCF_049309525.1 Garra rufa | reverse complement strand
TCAGCGCTGATAGTGAGGAGCTCCCTGATCGCCGCTTCATTCCACTTTGCACGTATTTTTTCGTCGTGAAGAGTCGCGTGATAACATCATCACTACAACACTGCCTTTATGGTTCTGGCTTTTGTTCACACAGCGCTCGTTCCCGTAATTTTCCGGAATCAACGCGCATTGTGAAAGGGGCTTTACTAAAGCAAAAGTTATGTAGCTTACTGCATTCTGTGTTTGAAAAAGAAAAAACATTAATGATCATTCTGAAATATCCTGTTGAGTATCACCAAGCCAGTCTGTCTCTTTCTATGGCTCTGGGCTCGGCTACAGCATTCATGACCGTAGTAACTTGTGGTTGGCCTGGCAGTGCGTCACTCAGAAAACAACAGGCCAATCAGAAGAGAGACTCATGAATATTAATTAGATGGGCCAAAATCAACCTGTTCTTGACAGAGCTCCTAAAAAAGGAGCTGTAAAAATATATTGATGGATTTTGGCACTTATACCACAAATATATATTCTTAAGGACATCAACAACTAAAATAAACCTCCAGAAATGTGTACAATATGGGACCTTTAAGCAGTGTAAAATTATTGTCTTGGGGATTTTTGCTTTTATAAAACTGTGGCAAATGCAAAAGTCATCATGTTTAATTAACAATTAAATAATTTAATGATAACAATTAAGCTGTTTATGATCGCTAAGCAAGCAATGTGGGGTGTAAACTTTTGAACAGAATATAGATTTGTAAATTTTTCTTCTTTTGCCTTAGATATATATATTTTTTTCATTTAGTACTGCCCTTCAGAAGCTACAGAAGATACTTACATGTTTCCCGGAAGACAAAATAAGTTAAATTTACCCTGATCCTAACATTCCAAAAGTTTTCACCCCCTGGATCTTAATGCATTGTTTTTCCTTCTGGAGCATCAGTGAGTTTTTGAACCTTCTGTAATAGTTTCATATGAGTCCCAAAGTTGTTCTCAGTGTAAAAATATGGATCTCAAAACTATACAGCCATTGTTGAAAAGGGCTCAAATACACAAAAATGCTGAAAAGCCAAAGAATTTGTAGGACCTGAAGGATTTTTCTGAAGAACAGCAGGCAGTTTAACTGTTCAGGACAAACAAGGGACTCATGAACAACTATCACTAAACAAAAACACAGCTATCATTCAGGTAACACAGTATTAAGAATCAAGTGTATGAAAACTTTTGAACGGGGTCATTTTTAAAAATGTAAATATTATTTTCTCGTTGACTATATGTAAACGTCTTTTATGCGAAATCATCTTATTCAGGTCAGTACTTAATCAAAAATGATCCCTCTTATTTTGCAAGGTGTATGTAAAAGTTCAACCTCAGCTGTAGAAATAAAACTATCTGATATATATCAATATAATCAATATAAATAAAATAATACATTTTTAAACATTGTGGGTCAACTGACATTCAAAAGCTAACTTTTATGCTTAAGGCTGTATTTATTTCACAAAAAATAATATACAGTAAAACAGCAATATTCTAAAATATTGTTTCAATTTAAAATAACTGATTTCTATTTAAATATACATTTAAGATGCAATTTATTTCTGTGATACAAAACTGACTGATCATGAGTCTTCAGTGTCACATGATCCTTCAGAAATCATTCTAAATGTACTGATATGCTGTTTAATAAACATTTATTTGAAATAGAAATATTTTATAACATTATAAATGTCTTTACTGTCACATTTAATCAATTTATTGCATTTCTAATATGTAAAAAAATAATCCTACTGACCCCAAACCTTTGAACGGTAGTGTGTCTGTATATAAATATATGTGAATAACTGCTATTTAGATAAAGCCAAATCATTATATAAGCAGTGTCAATATAAAGTAAGATGATTTATTGTTACATGAGTCAATATTTAACTGTCAGTTAAAGCAACTTATGCAAGTTACGGTATAGTCTCCCTAAACTGGAGGCCCAGATCATCGTAATACCTTGTAATATAATCCTAAACTTTAACATACTGCATATGACGTTCTTCTATAACCCAGTTAAGAACAATAGTCCCATTGTAAGAAGCACAAACAAATTATGTTGCACTGACAGTGGAAAAGACATGGATCGTGAAGTGCTCTCATGAAGAGGCAAGTGCCCTTTAAAGGTATTAAAGATATGTGATCATGTGCCAGAAATTAGGAGGACAGAGAACAGAAAAACACTTTTGTTTCTATCATCATAACACTTTAAAACCTGTCCTCACTTTCCCTCTCTCTCTATCTATCTCTTCTTCTCGCTCTTTCTTCTCTTTGTGGTTGCTATGAGCCTAGGTTCAGTGCTTGTAAACAAACAGTGGCCGTGTCCAACAACAGGCAAAGAGGGGCACACGTACCTCTGATTATTTCAATTGGTTTGATTGGTACAATTAATAAACTCAATCAGCTTTGCATACTAATTGGAGAGAATCTCAACATATGTGAGGTCAGACTCTCAATGCTACTAATGGCATCAACTATTTAAATTTCCAAGAATATAGAAAATTAAGAAACTAAATAAAAATAAGACAACTAATTACTAGAAGTGTGTGTATTTAACCATTCAAGGCCTATAAAGCGGCAAAAATAATTATTTGACAGCGCTCAGCAGATTTGCCACATTTTCACAACAAAACCCAGCCAATTGCTACTCAAAATTAGCAATTAATTAGTGTTTCGGTGGGGGTCCCCTACTACAAATTGTGTTCCGGAGAGTAAAATTAGTGTTTTTTTGGTGGAGTTCCTACGATGGCGTATTAGTGCCACGTTAAAAAGTAAAAATAATCTAAAATTACGAGATTAAAGTCATAATATTTTGAGAAAAAAAGTCTTAATAATTTGAGAATAAAGTCAAAATATTAAGAGAATAAAGTAGAAGTTATGAAAATAAAGTCGAAATATTGAGAATAAATTTGAAATGTTTCGAGAATAAAGTTAAAATTACGAGAATAAAGATGAAATATTTGTAGAATAAAGATGAAATTATGAGAATAAAATCGAAATGTTTCGAGAATAAAGTCAAAATATTTGGAGAATAAAGATGAAATTATGAGAATAAAGTCAAAATGTTTTGAGAATAAGGACGAAATTATGAGAATAAAGTCGAAATGTTTTTTAGAATAAATTCTAAATGTTTCGAGAATAAATTAAAATTGTTTCAAGAATAAATTTAAAATATTTTGAGAATAAAGACGAAATTATGAGAATCAAGTCAAAATGTTTCAAAAACAAAAAATTATGAGAATAAAGTTGAAATGTTTCAAGAATAAAGTCAAAAATAAGAGAATAAAGTCAAAATGTTTTGAGAATAAAGTAGAAATATTTTGAGAATAAAGACGAAATTATGAGAATCAAGTCGAAATGTTTCAAAAACAAAAAATTATGAGAATAAAGTTGAAATGTTTCAAGAATAAAGTCAAAAATAAGAGAATAAAGTCAAAATGTTTTGAGAATAAAGTAGAAATATTTTGAGAATAAAGACGAAATTATGAGAATCAAGTCGAAATGTTTCAAAAACAAAAAATTATGAGAATAAAGTTGAAATGTTTCAAGAATAAAGTCAAAAATAAGAGAATAAAGTCAAAATGTTTCGAGAATAAAGTAGAAATATTTTGAGAATAAAGACGAAATTATGAGAATCAAGTCGAAATGTTTCAAAAACAAAAAATTATGAGAATAAAGTTGAAATGTTTCAAGAATAAAGTCAAAAATAAGGGAATAAAGTAAAAATGTTTCAAGAATAAAGTCAAAATTACGAGAATAAAGTTGAAATATTTTAAGAATAAAGACGAAAATAAGAGAATAAAGTCAAAATGTTTTGAGAATAAAGTAGAAATATTTTGAGAATAAAGATGAAATTATGAGAATCAAGTCGAAATGTTTCAAAAACAAAAAATTATGAGAATAAAGTTGAAATGTTTCAAGAATAAAGTCAAAAATAAGAGAATAAAGTCAAAATGTTTCGAGAATAAAGTAGAAATATTTTGAGAATAAAGACAAAATTATGAGAATCAAGTCGAAATGTTTCAAAAACAAAAAATTATGAGAATAAAGTTGAAATGTTTCAAGAATAAAGTCAAAAATAAGAGAATAAAGTCAAAATGTTTCGAGAATAAAGTAGAAATATTTTGAGAATAAAGACAAAATTATGAGAATCAAGTCGAAATGTTTCAAAAACAAAAAATTATGAGAATAAAGTTGAAATGTTTCAAGAATAAAGTCAAAAATAAGGGAATAAAGTCAAAATGTTTCGAGAATAAAGTCGAAATTACAAGAATAAAGTTGGAATGTTTCGAGAATAAAATCAAAATGTTTCAAGAATAAAGTCAAAATTACGAGAATAAAGTTGAAATATTTCAAGAATAAAGACGAAATTATAAAAATAAAGTTGAAATGTCTCGAGAATAAAGTCAAAATTATGAGAATAAATTCGAAATATTTCGAGAATAAAAGACGAAATAAGAATAAAGTCTAAATGTTTTGAGAATAAAGTCGAAATTGCGAAAATTAAACTGTAGCAATTAAAATTATAATATTTTGACATTAAAACTGACTTTATTCTCGTAATTTTGACTTTATTCTAAAAACATTTCAACTTGTATTCATTTTGACTTTATTGTTGAAATGTTTCGACTTTATTCTCATAATTTTGACTTTATTCTCATATAAATATCACATTATTGGCGTCAAACCTGCAAACATTAAAGTAGCCCAATTCCGCGGGAAAACCGCAGACTTGGCAACACTGGTGTTGTCTCTTAGACTCAGTGCGTGCTTATAGCGAAATTAGCTCTCTTTCACTGCTGATTGCGAAAATTACTTAACACTTGTTTCTAAACCACAATGTTTAAAAACGAGTGCAAACGCTACGTTTTCATGACCATGTAGAACAGCAATGTCAGGTGAGCGTGTAACCGCGATAGAGACAATAGTCTAAAATCATTACAGGTTGTCAAATTGCTACTGTTTAATCGTGTCTGCCAGTATATTTCCCACCCCTATAAAGTAATTATTTCAGATCTGTAGATCTCAGCCTGACACATATGTAAGCAATGTTTCCTGAGAGGAAAATAATTATAGATGCAAAAACCCTACAATTTTACAACATTACATAACAATTTATCATAAACGCACGTTTATCCTCCGTTTTGCCTCCCAAGTGTTGTACAGTGTGCAGTTATGCCATTTCTGTTTACTTTAAAATGTTATTTCAAGATGGAAACTCCACTTTTAACTTTTTTAAATAATTATTTTTGAGGGATGAATTCAAAATTCCATGTCTGTTCATCATAATTGAGGGCTTAAAGCTAGAGAACAGGATTAGGGGCATATCCAACAAGACACAGGCCTCACAGATGCGCTCTTTGTTCTGACTGGAGGTTCTTTCTTCAGTTCGCTAATTGGATACAGTGACAGTGATTACATAACTGGCTTAGCGTACTGTGTGAAGGTTTCCCGCTCAAAGCTGTAACTGGATACGATGTTATTAAAGGTGTTTTGGAAGAATTAGTTGAACTCGGAGAATATGAACAGCTTCACATGAGTACAAAGAAACTGTAAATACTAATTATTGCTGTATAGATTTAGTCAGTGAGGAGGCACATCCCAACCGCTGGGCAAATCAACTCCTGGTTGCCAGATGTAGAAAAGGAAGATGAATATCCAATAAAGACTTGGCTATTTTATAAAAAAGTCTAGTTTTTTTGCCTTAAAGTGAGCAGTCAGTTAGGGATTACTAGAAAGTTCCATGCAAGTGTGTTTGGGGCAGGGTGGAGCTAAACTCTGCAGGACATTGGCCCTTCAGAAGCAGGATTGAAAACTTCTGCATTAGGGGATCCTTTCTCTGCCATTTCCAGTCTTCTCAGCAAAAATTATTTGTTTTATTCTGCAGTGTTGTGGAGCTTATCTTATACCTCTTAGGAGCAGCAGGGGAGTGTCAGACAGAGGAAGAATGAGATAAAGAAAGGGAGCAACCAGTAAACGAAAGGGACGACATTCAGGCTACACTACACTATTTACTATTCCGTGCGAGTTCAACTCAGCATGAGCGCAGCAATGTGAGCCAGGTGATCAAGCGGACCAACTGCTGAAAGACTCGACTCGTAGCAAGGGCAGAGCGATTAGCTGTGGAAGTCAAACAGGAGAAAAAAGAAGAAAAAAGTAAGGCAGAGAGGTGAAACAGCTTGAGAGAGAGGCCATAAACATACTTTACGCAAGGGTCACAGTACTCGAGAGGGCAATAGAGTTACCTTCTCTGTGCCATCCAACCAAATGTGGTACACTGTGGCCCAATTAAGTTTGGGAACACAAGAATAATTTTGCATTTTTAACATTACTTTCGCCAATGTGTACCATAGTAAAATACTCTGACAGGTTTTCCTGCAATAGCACTGTAACATCAGTGCTGAATCAAGATTTTGAATAAGCCAGTTGTTTCTAGTGAATCAAAAACAACCAGTATAATCCGATTCTCTAGAGAATGACCCTAATGAGCCTGTTCTTAAATGAGAATCTTCTAAGCACAACGTTTGTAGTCTGACTCCAAAATGAATAAATCTTACGAGCTTGTTCTTTTTAACGAATCAATTACATGCAGCATATTTGGTGTAGTCTGATTAAAAAACAAATTACTCTTTTGAGTTGATTCTTTTTAGTTAATCAAACACATACACTGAATTCTCTATAGTCCAAATTGCCAGTTTTTTTTCCTCATATGAACTGTTTTTTTTAAGTGGAGTACATATGCAGCATATTCGATTTTTTAAAAAATGCAGCGTAGTCTGATTAAAAAAGAAATGACTCCAATGAACCAGTTAATTATAGTGAATCAGACACATGCACTGCATGTTATGAAGTCTGATTCCTGAACGAATGACTCTTATGAGCTGGTTCTTTTTAATGAATCATTCACATACACTGCATCCTGTTTAGTCTGATGACATACACAGAATCCTCTATAGTCCAATTCTTCAACAAATGACTTTTATGAGTCAGTTTTTTGTGAATCAAACACATACTGCACATCCTGTGTAGTCTGATTAAAAACTAATGAAGTGGTTCTAATGAATCAGTTCATTTTTGTGAATCAAACACATACAGCCCAACCTGTGTAGTCTGATTCAAAATCAAATGACTCTTATGAGTTGGTTCTTTTTAGTGAATCAAACACATACACAGAATCCTCTAAAGTCCAATTCTCCAATGAATGACTTTTATGAGTCAGTTTTTAGTGAATAAAACACATATTGCCCAAACTGTGTAGTCTGATTCAAAAACAAATTAAATGACTCTAATGAACCAGTTCATTTTGGTGAATCAAACACATACAGCACTACCTGTGTAGTCTGATTCAAAAACAAATGACTCATATGCGTTGGTTCTTTTTAGTGAATCAAACACATATACAAAAACCTCTATAGTCCAAATCTCCAACGAATTACACTTTTCAGTTTTCAGTGAATCAAACACCTACTGTGCATCCGGCGTATTCTGATTCAACAACGAGTTACTCATATGAACTGGTTCATTTAAATGACTCAAATGAGTTGGTTCTTTTTAGTGAATCAACACATATACAGAAACCTCTATAGTCCAAATCTCCAACGAATGACACTTAATGAGTCAGTTTTAAAGGAATCAAACACATGCAGCATGTTCAGTATAATCCGATTTTAAAAGTAATGATTCTAAGGAACTTTTTAGTGAATCAAACACATACTGTCCATCCTGTGAAGTCTGATTCTTGAATGAATGACTCTCATGAGTTTACTCTTTTTATTGAATCATACACAGAATCCTCCAGTCCAATTCTCCAACAAATTGCTTGTATTAGTCAGTTTTTTAGTGAATCAAACAAATTCTGCGCATCCTGTGTAGTCAGATTCAGGAACTTATTCATATTGAATCGTTTTTCATATGAACTGGTTCTTTTTAGTGAATCAAACACATACAGCCCAACCTGTGTAGTCCGATTCAAAAACAAATGACTCTCATGAGTTGGTTCTTTTTAGTGAATCAAACACATACACAGAAACCTCTAGTCCAAATATCCAACAAATGACACTTTTCAGTTTTTAGTAAATCAAACACATACTGTACATCTGGTGTACTCCAATTCAACAACGAGTTACTCATATGAACTGATTCTTTTAAGTGAATCAAACACATACACTGCATCATGTGTAGTCTGATTCTTAAACAAATGACTCTTACGAGTTGGTTCTTTTTATTGAATCAAAGACATATTCAGAATTCTCTATAGTCCAAATCTCCAATGAATGACACTTATGAGTCTGTTCTTTTTAGCGAATCAAATACATACACAGTGTCCTGTGTCTGATTCTTACGAATTGTTTCTTTTTAGTGAATCAAACACATACTTGCACATCCTGGTTCAAGAACGAGTTACTCATATGAACCATTTTTTTAAGTGAATTAAACACATACAGCGCATTCGGTGTACTTTGATTCCAGAATGAGTGATTCTGATGATTCAGTTCTTTTTGGCGAATTAAATACACACATAGCTTGCAACTTTCCTTTACAGACAATTATGCAAATATACAGCGTATACTTGTGTGTTATGAATTTATCTATTTATCTGTATGCTTTATGTACTTGCATATAGTAGGCCTATGTTTCTGACTAAAATATAAGGAAAAGATCTAATTCCTTTGTAGAAATACAAATAGGAATGATCCTCATTTAAAAAATTAAATACATAAGTTCACTTCACTCTTCTGGGATAGGACAAAACTGTTTTGAAAGCCAATGAGCCATAACTGAGCCACGAAAAGTAGATGTCTACCACACACACATAATAAGCCTCTTTATGCACTTTTATCACACTGCTATCTGATAATGGTGTGCCCAGGATGGAGTTGGACCCGCTGTTCCACTCTCACTCTGGCTCAGGTCCAGCCCTGTGATAAGAAAACCATTATGCACTTCCCTTTACTGTGCCTGTTAAGTCAACGCATGTTGCAGACAGGAAGTTGTGAAGCAGCCATGGAATTAAATGACCTCTGTAATACTTTGGGGTGAATCAGCACATACAGCCATAACTATATTCCATGAAATCTTCAGTAGTCGTCAATACACTAACTTTCAAAATTTGGGGATTTCATCATTTGGATTTCAAGTAAATAATGTTAATCATAGTCCAGCTGCTGATGTAGGTCAACATTAAACACTTCAGGTGTGCATAATTTCCATTGCATATGACGTATGGAAAACATTTCCAAGACATTTGCTTATAGAAAGGGATATGGTATATGAGATGTTTGAACCCGATCATAAGACTCATAGCTTGGTAACTAAAACAAAAGGCCCTGTGACCAAGCCCCATCCATGCAGGGGACATACAACTCCCTCAGACTGTATTTGACAATAAGAGCCTTTCCAGGAGCCTGTTGCTGCCCGCTGGGGACATGTTGCCATTGGAGGCGATTGATGCTGTTTTTGAAAATCAAAAGAACAGGATATGCATGTCTAGATTCCATTGTTATTATGAAACCAGCGAGATCAACAACATCGCCTGCGGTTCCGTTCGTCTCTCTCCCACAGTGCCTCCAAACAGTTAACACGCACTGCTCTCTGACATTTAACACTAAATGTGAGAATGTTAGTTCAGTCCTACACATAAAGCAGCCAATCGCTACAACAAGCTCATTGACAGGCCGTTAAGGGCAGGGTGGGATTGCCCTCCCACTCTAGTCTGAGTAATTGCTTTGCGCTTTTAGAGTAGACATATATAGTGGTGCTTGCACACAAGACCCTGGCAATGGTCTCATGTTTTTTCAAAAGTCAAACTTATTTTAACTTGAGTGCCACATTTTTAAAACATTGGGCCAGATTTACTAAACAGGGCAAATTAGATTTAGAGCGCAATTCTATAAATGCCCCGATGGGAAGGGAAAATTCTGCGTGCGATTTACTGACAATGCACACATTAAAGAACACAGACACAGCCAGATCATTTCCATAATGACCAGTGCAATCTACCAAGAGCAGCACAAATTATGTTTTAAGACATGCTTTATTTGAGCCTTAAATAATGGTGCAAATACCTGTAATTTGGCAGGCATAAACGTTAGTAAATCGCATTGCGTGATTCATTTTAATACTCTCTTCCCATAAATGTTGTGTCTGAAAGGGAAACTCTTACAAATGCATATTCATTAAGGTCAGGCACAAAAATAACTGTGTCCACACCTTTTCAGCGTTAATTCTTGACTGTGCATCTTTACTGAATCTGAACTGAGTACTATTTTAATTCCGGTTTGCGTTGGCAAATGCAGTGGTCAAACACATCTATATAGTGTGCATTCACACAGAAAATCTACGGAAGAGTAGCATTAGAAAAATATCATCAAATTATCAGTAAGCATCACTAAACAGAATTGCAAAGTTTAATAGGTAAAAGATTTAAACAGAAAAAAAAATACCTTTAAATTTATCTTTGCTTGCAATTCTGATTGCAATTGTGAGTTAAGTCAGAATTGTGAGATATAAACTCGCAATTTTAAGAATATCAGAACTGGACTTTTTAACTCACAATGGTGCGTTTTTCAAAATAGTGAGACATAAAGTCAGAATTGGAGGATATAAACTCACAATTGTGAGAAATAAAGTCAAACTTGTGAGATTTTAACTCATATTTGCGATAAGAAAAAGGTCAGAATTGCAAGATACAAACTGGCATTTTTGCTAAATTGCGAGTTTATATCTTGCAATTATGGCTTTATTTCTTGCTATTCTGACTTTATAACTCAGAATTGTGAGTTTATATACTGTAAAAAACAAAAAACACACAATTTGTTGAGTCAACTTAATAATAATTTGTTACCCTGCTGCCGTAAAGTTTTAAGTTCAGTCAACTCAAATTTTTAGTCAACTTGAAATGTAATATAATTTAAATATTTGAGTTGACTTAACAATGAATTTGGTTTGTTAAACTTAAAAGCTGGGTAAGTTACCCAGCTGCCTTGAAATTTTAAGTTGAATCAACTAAAATATCTCACTTAGCACAACTTAAGTTTTCCAAGTTGACTAAACTTTTGAGTTGACTGAACTTCAAATTTTTAGGCAGCCGAGTAAAAAATTATTTTAAGTTGACTCAACGATTTTTTTTACAGTCTATTCTGACTTTATAATTCAGAATTGAGTTTATATCTTGCCATTTTGACTTTATTTCTCGCAATTCAGACTTTATAACTCACAACTGCAAGTTTATATCTTGCAATTCTGACTTTATAACTCAGAATTTTGAGTTTATATCTTGCAATTCTGATTTTATTTCTCACAATTCAGACTTTATAACTCGCAATTGCGAGTTTATATCTTGCAACTCTGGCTTTATTTCTCACAATTCAGACTTTATAACTCGCAATTGCGAGTTTATATCTTGCAACTTTGGCTTTATTTCTATCAATACAGATTTTATAACTCAGAATTGTGAGTTTATATCTCAAAATTTTGACTTTATTTCTCGCAATTCTGACTTTATAACTCTTCAATTCTGGCTTTATAACTAGCAATAAGATAAAGTCAGAATTGCAAGTTTGAATCACGCAATTCTGAGAAAAAACATCTGAATTGCAAGTTGTAAATTCGCAATTATGAGAAAAAAGTCAGAATTGTGAGATTACTCTTTATATTTAGTGGCGGAAATGGGCTTACATAATTTTGAGCTACAGTCGTGGCCAAAAGTTTTGAGAATTACATAAATATTGGAAACTGGAAAAGTTGCTGCTTAAGTTTTTATAATAGCAATTTGCATATACTCCAGAATGTTATGAAGAGTGATCAGATGAATTGCATAGTCCTTCTTTGCCATGAAAATTAACTTAATCCTGAAAAAAACTGCATTTCATTGCTGTCATTAAAGGACCTACTGAGATCATTTCAGTAATCGTCTTGTTAACTCAGGTGAGAATGTTGACGAGCACAAGGCTGGAGATCATTATGTCAGGCTGATTGGGTTAGAATGGCAGACTTTACATGTTAAAAGGAGGGTGATGCTTGAAATCATTGTTCTTCCATTGTTAACCATGGTGACCTGCAAAGAAACGCGCGCAGCCATCATTGCGTTGCATAAAAATGGCTTCACAGGCAAGGATATTGTGGCTACTAAGATTGCACCTAAATCAACAATTTATAGGATCATCAAGAACTTCAAGGAAAGAGGTTCAATTCTTGTTAAGAAGGTTTCAGGGCGTCCAAGAAAGTCCAGCAAGCGCCAGGATCGTCTCCTAAAGAGGATTCAGCTGCGGGATCGGAGTGCCACCAGTGCAGAGCTTGCTCAGGAATGGCAGCAGGCAGGTGTGAGCGCATCTACACGCACAGTGAGGCCAAGACTTTTGGAAGATGGCCTGGTGTCAAGAAGGGCAGCAAAGAAGCCACTTCTCTCCAAAAAAAACATCAGGGACAGATTGATCTTCTGCAAAAAGTATGGCGAATGGACTGCTGAGGACTGGGGCAAAGTCATATTCTCCCATGAAGCCTCTTTCCGATTGTTTGGGACATCTGGAAAAAGGCTTGTCCGGAGAAGAAAAGGTGAGCGCTACCATCAGTCCTGTGTCATGCCAACAGTAAAGCATCCTGAGACCATTCATGTGTGGGGTTGCTTCTCATCCAAGGGAGTGGGCTCACTCACAATTTTGCCCAAAAACACAGCCATGAATAAAGAATGGTACAAAAACACCCTCCAACAGCAACTTCTTCCAACAATCCAACAACAATTTGGTGAAGAACAATGCATTTTCCAGCACGATGGAGCACCGTGCCATAAGGCAAAAGTGATAACTAAGTGGCTCGGGGACCAAAACGTTGAAATTTTAGGTCCATGGCCTGGAAACTCCACAGATCTTAATCCCATTGAGAACTTGGTCAATCCTCAAGAGGCAGGTGGACAAACAAAAACCCACTAATTCTGACAAACTCCAAGAAGTGATTATGAAAGAATGGGTTGCTGTCAGTCAGGATTTGGCCCAGAAGTTGATTGAGAGCATGCCCAGTCCAATTGCAGAGGTCCTGAAAAAGAAGGGCCAACACTGCAAATACCGACTCTTTGCATAAATGTCATGTAATTGTTGATAAAAGCCTTTGAAACGTATGAAGTGCTTGCAATTATATTTCAGTACATCACAGAAACAACTGAAACAAAGATCTAAAAGCAGTTTAGCAGCAAACTTTGTGAAAACTAATATTTGTAAAACTTTTGGCCACGACTGTACAAATTTGTCAATGGTATATCTGTTTGCATTTGCAACTTGTCACGACAGACAATGAATTTGGGATGAAAAAAAGATTATATTCAAATATATTGTAAAAAATATACTGTTTCTATAAATTTAAATTAACAACTTCAAATGATGAAATGATAAAAAAACAACTTCTATTTGGCAATTCATGGAATTGTAGTTATTTCCCTCAGTAAAGCTGCTAAGTGTAAAGACCTTTGCCATCTTGTCTGATTTTCAAATACTTTTTGTTTTTTAAATAAAAGTTTGTAATGTTGTAATTCACCTTGTAACCGGTTATAATAATTTATAATGCTTTAACAAAGACTTTTTTTTTTAAACCTATAGAAAAAAATGCTTCCGGAACCAACACCACTGTAGAGCGGGAAGGCACTAATGCACTCTTTTATGACTGTGAGTTTTATATACATACTGTATGGCTTTCAATTGATAGACGGTTATTGATCTATTTTATCATTTCCAGTAAGTGAAGTATCTACATATAGTGTATAAAAACAAAGCAATTTCCAAACAAGCTATTTTTATCACATGTTAAATAAAAGAAGACATATTCAGGGTCAGCAACATTCAAGAATGCATTTCGTTACGCTTTTACAAATGTCACAAGACACAAGTGAGCATGACCGCCTGCTAAATAGCCTACAGGCTGAAACAACCTCAGGGAATATGGTTATGTAACGTGTCAAATAAAAAAACTGCACATTTTTCTATGGTTCAACAGGAGAAATGTCCTTGGCCTTTTATTGACGCAAGCTAGTATTAGAGTCACAATTAACTAAATCATCTATGTTTATATTCAGGAACACTGTGACATTGATTGATCTGTAGTCGTTCAGACTAAAGAGGTTCTCGTCTCGTCAAACTGTGGCTCAGACGTGCATCAACACAGGTTTGTTATGTAATTCTTTAAGTGAGAGTTACACACAGGTGTAGAAGAAAAGATGACAGTGGATGTGTTTTTGCAGTCGCTCATTTGCATCAGCTGATTTCCCATTCAAAAGCACTGGCTCGATAACCTTCAGCTGTGAGAGATGCATGAAAGACTAAGGAACGTGAAACCTACGTAAAAAAATTGTCTTGAATTCTCTCTAAATAATATAACCAACACTGGTGAATGAAGTAACACAGCTTGCTTTGCTGCAAAATGATCCACTAATGGCGACTTAGCACAAAACTGGCATCTGAAGTGGTATGTTTACTAAAATAAGGCGCATTTACACTATTTAATGCTGCATGGAGGCAGTATAAATACATTTACATAAAATTATAATTGCAAAAATAAAATTAAACTAATTACAAATAAATTATATTAAAATAACATTAAATTAATTATATTTAAAAAAATTAAAATATGTATAAATATGAATGTTAAAATATTAAATAAAATAAATTATATTAAATTACAAATGCATTCATCTAAATGCATAAAAAATACTACATGCATTAAAAAAGTTTAAATCTGCAGTGATGCTGCATTTCTTTTACACCGAAGCAAACAGCATCACAGCTGCCATTTACAGTGGAGCTGAAGTGGGTCAAAGCTGCATATTTTAGTATGATTTTTATTCTGCTTTGCATCTTTATAAAGATTTTGAATAGGCACAGAGCCTGACCATAGAAGTCTTAACTAGGCTGTGTAAAGGTGCCTTAAATAACACATAAGAATCATAAGAAGAAGAAGTCTCAAAAGTTCTTCTATTAGTGAAAAGTTCACCATCAGATCCGGCAGTATAGCTATAATAATGATGATCCAGTCATAGAGATGGTATTTTACACAAGAAAATACCATGTCACATCCCATCTCAGCTCTTCTGTACTGATCTAAGAGCAGCTTAGTTAACATAAACTCTGATGTTTTTTCTTATGCTGACATAAGAGGTGGTAAATCTGGTATAGGTCAGCCACTGTCTATTGGCTGTCTGCAGTCTGAATACTAGGGAGGAATGTAGCATGCCACTGTGGGAGCAATAAAAAAAATGTGCATGGGAGTGAGACCGCTGGTCACGACTGCTGTTCATCATTCAGCTGCAGCTTTGAAAGGCTCCCGAAAGATTAAAAATGAAATGAAATGATGTGGCTTATTGATCTGATTCTGACAGAGGACTAGGATACGGATGAAACTTGTCTGTAAACAGAACATGAAGTACTTTTCGCATTAATCCACAACACATTTGCACAGGTTGCATGTGAGTGGCACGCAGTAATCATCTTTTTTTAATTTAAATTACATTTTCTGTAATGACATCTTTAGTCAGATACAGTTGAGGTCAAAAGTTTGCACCTTGCAGAATCTGCAAAATGTTACCTATTTTAGCAAAATAAGAGGGATCATACAAAATGCATGTTATTTTTTTATTTAGTACTGACCTGAATACGATATTTCACATAAAAGACATTTGCATATAATCCACAAGAGAAAATAGCAGCTGAATTTATTAAAATGACCCCGTTCAAAAGTTTACATAGACTTTCTTAATACTGTGTTGTTACCTGAATCATCCACAGCTTTGTTTTTTTTGTTTGCTTAGTTGTTCATGAGTACCTTGTTTGTCCTGAAGAGTTAAACTGCCCGCTGTTCTTTAGAAAAATCCTTCAGGTCACACTAATTCTTTGGTTTTTCAGCATTTTTGTGTATTTGAACCCTTCCCAACAATGACTGTATGATTTTGAGATCCATCTTTTCACTGTTCAAACGCTCACTGATGCTTCAGAAGGAAAAACGATGCATTAAGAGCCGGGGTGTAAACTTTTGAACAGAATGAAAATGTGTGTTTTTCTTATTTTGCCTAAATATCACCTTTTTTTTCATTTAGTACAGCCCTTTAGAAGCTACAAAAGATACTTACATGTTTCCCAGAAGCAAAAAATAAGTTAAATTTACCCTGATCTTTAAATTCAAAAAGTTTTCACCCCCCCAGCTCTTAATGCATCGTGTTTCCTTTTGAAGCATCAGTGAACATTTGAACCTTCTGTAATAGTTGCATATGAGTCCCTCAGTTGTCCTCAGTGTGAAAATGGAACTCAAAATTATACAATCATTGTTGGAAAGGGTTCAAATACACAAAAATGCTGAAAAACCAAAGAATTTGTGGAACCTGAAAGATTTTTCTGAAGAACAGCAGGTAGTTTAACTGTTCAGGACAAGCAAGGGACTCATGAACACTAAAAAGATTTAAAAGACTATTAAGAATCAATTGTATGTAAACTTTAAAAAAAAAATCTTTTATGTGAAATCTTACTCATGTCTGTACTACAAAAAAAAAAATATTTAAAACAAAAATATAAAAATTTTGTTCGATCCCTCTTAAATTGGTAAAATAATGAACATTTTGCAGATTATGGAAGGTGTATGTAAACTTTTGACTTCAACTGTACATCTGCTAAAATATAAAGAAATATTACCTAAAAACCATTGACCTCTTGATCCATATAGAAAATATGGACAGTATACATACTATATGCTGCAAAAATAGTAGACAGTTAAATATTGATAATATTCTATTCTGAACATACCTCATAATTTTGTAAGCAAGCAAAACCGAGGTATTTTGCACAACATGAGAGCACAAAAATGCCAGCATCAGACAAACTTCTGATACAGAAATATGCAGTTAAGTACTGCTGCAGAAGGCATTTGGGAACAGCCACCTGGAAAAGGATCTGCGCAAGAGACACCGAGCTTCAATTAAAGAGACCGCGGCCACAAATACTAAAGGAATATTTCTTCTTCCTCTCATTGTTCTTTGCTGTCATGCGATTTCGTGCCTCCAGGTACAAAGCTTGTCCAAACAACTGTCCATTCAGGGTTATTTTCAACGTGGGTAAAAGTTATGAGACTTTTCTCATAACCTCATTCGATCTGTTACATTGCAAACAATAACATGCAATATGTTCTTTAGTAGCACAGGTATATTTGTAGCAATAGCCAACAATACATTGTATGGGTCAAAATTACCAATTTTTCTTTTATGCTAATTAGGATATTAAGTAAAGATCATGTTCCATGAAGACATTTTGTAAACTTCCTACCAGAAATATATCCAATCTTGATTTTTGATTAGTAATATGCATTGCTAAGAACTTCATTTGGACAACTTTACCGGTGATTTTCTCACTATTTTGATTATTTTGCACCCTCAGATTCCAGATTTTCAAATAGTTGTATCTAAAATTTTCAAAATGACCCTTATATTCAATCTGGATAGCTTGAAATAACATAAATATGCAGTTTTTCCATTTATACAGTGATTATGAACTACCAAATAAATATTGACTCTATAACAGAAATGTAGTTCTTGTGTTCAGTTCCACTGGCATCATAAGTTCAAACAATATTAGGGCTAAATCTCACACATTTTAGTGAGTATTTCTCGGTTTATGCTTATTTTTAAAGATGATATATGTATATCATGACTAGAAAAAAGAGCTACCCTATTTAACATTTTCATTGTTATTGCTCAGAGACAAATGATATAATTCACTGAACGCAGATTAACCTTTTGTGCCATTATAGTTACTGAGATATGACCTTTCTTACAACTTTCCATGTCACAACTAGCCCTGGTCTCCCTGTGTTTGTACAGGATTTTTATATCAAACACGTTTAAAAGAATAATAAAACATGTGAATATGTTTCAAAACAGCTCATGTTTTCTGTATAGACAGTGCACTAGGTTTTGAGATGCAGTCAACACATTTATAAGACCTCGTAATATTTCTGAGTAAACATTTCCCTGCAAGATTACGTAATTTTGCCACTTTTTAGAGACTAAGAGCCTAAAAGGCAAACTCTTAAAATGTAAAAATAGTCTATGTTATGATTTTGCAATTAACGAATATAACGATAAATTCAGAGTTTATATTATTTTTAATTGGCTAATACGTTATTTAAAAGTAGCCTACTTATAGAAGTATGCATTGCCAGAAACATATAATTAAACACATGAATATGTCAAATGTGACGTCTTGCCTATGTGAGTGCGGAAGAACACACTGCTGAACTGACACAGGTGTATGTCCATCTGACAGGTTCAGATAGGTTACATCGCAATAAACATAATTTTAAAAAATATCTTACCTGTGTTTATGTCTTCTATGGTGATGTCTGTCTTGCCTTCGGGGAGAGAGAGAGAGATTTGAGTACACAGTGATATTCCGAGACTTGTAATGTTTCGTTCACTAGAGGTAAGTGTACTCAGTGTCCCTCTACTTTGTGGAATCGTTAATGAAGGCGACTGAAGTCATACGGCAGAGAGTCTCCGCCTCCTTCTGCACTTTAGAGAAATACCTTTCATTCCCATAATGCCAAGACGCTTTCTTTGATGCCACCTAGTGGTTTACGGTGGTATCTATCTATCTATCTATCTATCTATCTATCTATCTATCTATCTATCTATCTATCTATCTATCTATCTATCTATCTATCTATCTATCTATCTATCTATCTATCTATCTATCTATCTATCTACGGCAAGGGTCACCAAACTTGATCCTGGAGGGCCGGTGTCCTGCAGAGTTTAGCTCTAACTTGCCTCAACACAGCTGCCTGGAAGTTTCAAGTATACCTATTAAGATCCTTGATCAGCTGGTTCAGGTGTGTTTGGAATTACATAATTTAGTTACTAAATAAATGCAACTGTAGTCTGTTACAGTAACTGAGAAAAATGTGTCATTAAATTACAGTTATTTCCGAAAATTCTAATGATAACAAAGGTATATTTTCACACACACATACAAATTTGATTTATTTCTTTCCCAAAATGTAATCTATCTTCCCCCAAAAATAACATTAATTGCTTTTAAAGTAATTTTGGTGACATACACTACTACACTGTAAAACGTTTTCACCAGATTCAACTTAATTCAACTTGTTAAATCAGCTTAAAACTACAAGTCATTTCAACTTATTACAATAAAAATGAGTTGATATAACTTGTGAGTTTAAATGATTTTAGTTGATTTAACTTAAAATTTTAAGGCAGCTTAAGTTGACTTTTTAAGTTGAAACTGGTGAAAACGTTTTACAGTGTAGTCAAATCCTTTTGAACAGTAAGATTGTGTGTGTTTTTAAAGAAGTCTCTTCTGCTCAACAAGCCTGCATTTATTTGATCCAAAGTACAGAAAAAACATAAAAAATCTGAAATATTTTTACTTTTTACAATATCTGCTTTCTATTTAAACGTATTTTAAAATTTAATTTATTCATGTGATTTCTTATATTTTTAGCATCATTTCTCCAGTCACATGATCCTTCAGAAATCATTCTAATATTCTGATTTGCTGCTCAAAAAAATATTATTTTGTTAAAAACAGCTGAGTATAATTTTTTTTGATGAATAGAATGTTTAGAAGAACAGAATCTGAAATAGAAATGTTTGTAACATTATGAATGTCTTTATCATTACTTTTGATCAATTTGAAGCATCCTTTCTAAATAAATGTATTAATTTCTATCAATTCTATTCCAGAAAATAAATAAAATTACACTGATTTCAAGTTTTGAATGTTATAGTGTATAAAAAATCTTACAAAAGCTTTTTATTTCAGATAAATGCTGATTTTTGGATCCTTTTATTCACCAAAGAATCCTGGAAATAATGTACTCAACTGTTTTAAATACTGAAAATAATACTAATAATTTCTTTTTCTTGAACAGCAAATCGGCATATTATAATAATTTCTGAAGGATCATGTGATACTGAAAACTGTAAGTAATGATGCTGAAAATTTTGCTTTGATTACAGGAATAAATTACATTTTAAAATATATTCAAATAGAAAGTAGTTATTTTAAATAGTTTAAATATTTCACAATACACCTACTTTTGCTGTATTTTGGTTCAAATAAATGCAGGCTTGTTGAGTGGAAGATACTTTATAAAACATCTAATCTACTTTTGACTGGTAGTGTACAAACTGCCGTTAATAGAAATGAGAAATGTGAAAATCTGTAATAGGAACGCAAGTGTTCCTGAATAAACAGACTTTTATTTTGTTGGGACCTGTATTTTGAAACGAAGACTGTAGAAGCGGCATATGTAATCAGACTGACTAGCCGGAGACTTGCATCCTTTCAGGAGCTATGTCAAGGTTAATTAACAAGTGTCATTGTCCTTATCTACTGAGCTTGAGCTCAAAATGGAAATGTCACCAACAAGCCTCCAGACTGTCAGCAATGAGAAGTGGACTTGAAGTAAGTGAGCTTGTAAACGTTTATGGCTGGTTAGCATGACTCAATTGTCAATCTACGCCGTGGCAGGTTGCGATGAGACGTGCGTCTCATATTGTAGACACTTATTTGTTGTAAATCTCTCTGTCTGTTTTTAATTATAGAGAGATAAATCTATTATATAAGATCGTGAGATCTGGACAGGCGAGACAGACAACTTTACTACTTAGATATATTGTATTTAGGTGCACTTGCAATGTAGTTACTTGATTCTGGTCGTTTATGCTGAATTGTAGTCCAGTTTTGATAACCTTAATTATTGTAACTGTTTTCTGTTTTAGTTTAATGTCTTAATTTGCATGATTTAAACGTGTTTTGTTTGTGTCCTATTTGTTTAGTCAATATGTGGTGGCAGATTTAGGAGTATTTCTTCAGCACACACAGTCACAAGGACGTTATTTGGAGGACATTCACAGGTAACGAACACAGCTTTCTGCCTTTTTACATTTCAATAAAAGCTAGAACACTTACATAGAGTGTTTTACATTTTAGCTTCACTGCAACAAGAGGGGATTAAGGAATAATAAAAGCATAAACATAGGAAAAGTGAAAGCATAATAATGTCTAAGCTTTCACTTTTCCTATGTCTGTGCTTTTGCTATTCCTACTCCCTCCCTGTTCTAGCTTTTGTTTTGAACAGAGACTGAAACCTTGCATTGTTGCCATGCTGTTATGAATCACTTGTTGTATTCCTCAACTGTAAGTAGCTTTGGATAACAGCGTCTGCTAAATGAATAAATGTACACTACCAGTCAAAAGTTTTTTAACAGTAAGATTTTTCATATTTTTTCAAGTCAAAACAACAAAATTTTAAAATATTTTTACTATTTAAAATAACTCTTTTCTATTTGAATATATTTTAAAATGTAATTTATTCCTTTGATCAATGCTAAATTTTCAGCATCACTACTCTAGTCTTCAGTGTCACATGATTCTTCAGAAATCTTCCTAATATGCTGATTTGCTGTTCAAGAAACATTTATTATTATTATCAATGTTTGAAACAGTTGAGTTGCTTTATTTCAGGATTCTTTGATGACTAGAAAGATCCAAAGATCAGCATTCATCTGAACAGTTTTTGATACATTATACACTTGACTATACCATTCAAAAGCTTGGAGTCAATATTTTTTTTTTGGGTGGGGGGTATCAAAGAAATGAATACTTTTATTTAGCAAGGATGCTTTAAATTAATCAAAAGTGATGACAAAGACATCTATAAAAAATTTCAGATAAATACTGTTTTTTCAGATAAATTCTGAACTTTTATATTCATCAAAAAAACCTGAAAAAAAATCTACTCAGCTGTTTTCAACATGATAATAAATGTTTTGAGCAGCAAATCAGAATATTAGAATGATTTCTGAAGGATCATGTGACTTCAGCTTTAACATCACAGGAATAAATTACATTTTAAAATCTATTAAAATAGAAAATAGTTATTTTAAATAGTAAAAATTATTCAAAATTTCACTGTTTTTGCTGTACTTTGGATCAAATAAATGCAGGCTTGGTGAGCAGACTTCTTTAAAAAAAACATTACAAATCTTACTGTTCAAAAACTTTTGACTGGTAGTGTAAATGTTTTAAATTAAGTTTCAAAAAATGTCTAAAAGTTTAAATTAACTTCTTTCACACAACTGATATTTAAATATTTTCAAGAGGTTTGACTGGATTCTGAAGAGGAGAGATCTCCATGTAAGCACACCGCTTGGAGAAGAAAAGGCACTTCAGTTCAGGTAAATAGTATTCACTAAATTCTCAGTGTAAAGGTTAATCTCATGTGCAATAAGATATACAAGTTGTGATTTACCATTATCCTTGCAGAGCATAAAAATAGCTGAATTGCTTGTTCTTTTATTATGCAATATAATATTCTGGTTATGATTTATCATTATGTTGGGGAGGGTTTGTTTATTGGTAGATTGTTGTTCAAATAATAATCAAATAATTGTACTTTTCTAGGTTTTCACTGGATTACCAAAAAAAACCA
>NC_133375.1:34804802-34855427 GCF_049309525.1 Garra rufa | reverse complement strand
AGATGAGGGCTTCACTGGAATGGACTATGACGTTGTCTTCTCTGTAAGTACACATGCCCATATTCTCACATCCTTACAAATTAAAGGGATGGTTACCTAAAAATGAAAATTCTGTTATTAATTACTCACCCTCATGTCAATCCAAACTCGTAAGACCTTTGTTCATCTTCAGAACAAAAATGTTAATATTTTAGATGAAATCCGAGAGCTTTCTGACCCTGCATAGACAGCAACACAACTGACATGTTCAAGGTCCAGAAAGGTAGTAAGGACTCAGTGGTTCAACCCTAATTTTATAAAGCTATAAACACTTTTTGTACTCAAAACAAGAACAAAAACAATGACTTTATTAAACAATTTATTCTGTTATGTGTCAGGCTGTGATGCATGCTTATGACACTGCTTATAACGCATGCGTTGGCACTGCTGAAACTATTGAATAGTCGTTATTTTTGTTTTCTTTGCACACAAAAAGTATTCTTGTTGCTTCATAAAATTAAGGTTGAATAACTGATTTCACATGAACTTTATTCACATGTCCTTACTACTTCTGTGTCTTAAACGTATCAGTTGCATTGCTGTCTATGCAGGGTCAAAAAGCTCTTGGATTTCATCAGAAATGTCTTAATTTAAGATCTTGAGGTTTTGGAACGACATTAGGGTTAGTAATTAATGACAGAATTTTCATTTTTGGTTGAACTATCGCTTTAAATCCCTGTGGTGCTTTTACATCTCAACCCTATGGAAAGTCTGTTGTGCCTAGATGTCCAGCAGGGGTCAGTGTTGGTCTGCGGCTGTTTGCAACCTGTTTATTTGGTTGAACCAGGGTTCTCAATTAGAAAAAATGTAAAGTAGAGCCATTTGGAGGTGTAAATTGATTTCAAATATATGATTGCAGATATTATTCATAGATCAATTGATATAGACCATTGCCGTTATGAAAGTCAAATTAGCAAGATTTAAAAATTAGAAATGTACACTAATTATTTAATCAAAAATATTTTTGACATGATTTGTAATTGCCATTTCTCGTCTTTACTTAAACTTGCACACTTCACCTGTCATGTAACCCATTTGTCTAACTTTTATATCCCCAGCCTTTTTGTGAAACATTGCAATTATGTTGCTCTGTAGGGTGAAAAAGGAGTGCTAAAACTTTTATGACAGTATCTTTTCTCTTCTGTTATAGGAAAAGAGGTTTGTTTGAGTGTTATTGTTGTGGAGTGCTCCTGCATGCCTTCTGTTAAGAGTTCACAGCAAAAAAAGCTATTTGTGCAGCAGCCTTTGTTGCAGCACCATGCAGAGAAAATGCACGTCTCATGCAGGATTTATGAAGGCTGTAAACACTCAGAGCTTTTAGCATGTTATTGTAAGACTGGAGTAATGCCACTTTCAATCTTTTCACCTACACACACACACACACTTTTTTTATTTATTTATTTAACACATATCTTTCTCAAACACAGTGAATGATTAAGTCCGTGCACAGATTTCAGTTTCATTTAAGCGTCTGGTGGGTGGCCAGTAGGCCCTGCTGACAGATTGATTGGTCGTTCACGCGCCTCGCTCTCCTCTGGCTGGATAAATGTCAGGCGGTGAGCTTTCTGTCAGCTACTTACTCTGAGCAGCTCGTTTTTACACCTCTCTATAGCCTCACATGCAACCTGCAAACACAGATGGCTGCAGCCATCCCGTTAAATGGGATTCAGAAAATTCTCTTTTTTCTCACTGACTTTGTAGCTACAGTTAGGATGATATAATGATACTGATACCCGTTAGATCAAACATTTGGACAGCTGCACGCCAAGGTGCAGTTGACAGATTGAGCCATGTTCCCAGTGCCTGGCCTTGGATCTGACTGTACACTCACACATATATACACAGTTGAGGTCAAAAGTTTACATACACCTTGCAGAATCAAAGTGTTGTATCAAAATACTGTGTTATTACCTGAATGATTGTTGTTGTAGTAATAGTTGTTCATGAGTCCCTTGTTTGTTCTGTCTGCTGTTCTTCAGAAAAATCCTTCAGGTCCCACAAATTCTATGGATTTTCAACATTTTGGTCTATTTGAACCCTTTCCAACAATGACTGTGTGATTTTGAGATCCATCTTTTCACACTGAGGACAGCGGAGGGACTGATGCTCTAGAAGGAAAAATGATGCATTAAACTTTTAAACAGAATGAAGATATGTACGTTTTTCTTATTTTTTTTTATTTAGTACTGCCCTTTAGAAGCTACCGAAGATACTTGTTTCCCAGAAGACAAAATTTACCGTGATCTTCAAATTCACCTCCCGGCTCTTAATGCTTTGTGTTTCCTTCTGAAGCATCAGTGAGCGTTTGAACCTTCTGTAATAGTTGCATTGAGTCCCTCAGTTGTCCTCAGTGTGAAAAGATGGATCTCAAAATCATAAAGTCATTGTTGGAAAGGGTTCAAACACGCAAAAATGCTGAAAAAACAGAATTTGTGGGACCTGAAGGATTTTTCTGAAGAACAGCGGGTACTTTAACTGTTGTACAAATGCATTATGGTTTAAATGGGATGTTGTGATTTAGGATCATTATCATACAGTGCTGTGAAAAAAGTTAGACCACCCCTTGAATTAATTAATTTATTTTAAATGTTGGCATATATTGATATTGATACTCAAGCTTCATTTGGACAGTATTGATGGTTGGAAATACATTATAATACATTACAAAATTATAATTTAAAATAAAATATATTTATTTATTAATTTTTATTGTTTTTTAAAATCATATTAGAAATTAGGCAAAAGTAAGTGGGTTTATTTTAGGGCTGTCAAGTGATTAATCACGTTTAATCACAACCGAAATAAAAGTTTATGTTTACATACTAAATGTGGCATTATTGTGTATATTTATTATGTATATATAAATGCACACACATACATGTATAGATTTAAAAAAATATTTATATCTATGAATAGTTATACTTCTATTTAATTTAGGATTATAAATATTTTCTATATAAATCTAAAACATTTTTTCTTTAATATACATGTATGTATGTGTATTTATATATACATAATAAATATACACAGTAAACACACATTTAGTATGTAAATTTAGTATGATGTGATTAATCGTGATTAATTATTTGACAGCCCTAGTTTATTTACCTTTTTTATATTTTAATTTTAACAGTTTTTACAAAAAAAATATACATGCATACATATATATATATATATATATATATATATATATATATATATATAACTAAATGAAAAAAAATATAATATTGAGGCAAAATAAGAAAAAAATGACACATTCTGTTCAAAAGTTTTCACCCCCGGCTCTTAATGCATCGTTTCTCCTTCTGAATCATCAGTGAGCATTTGAACCTTCTGTAAGAGTTGCATATGAGTTGTTTTTCTTGTCAGTGGCACAATTAAATGTTAAAGCGAATGGCTGAAGCCATCATATGTTTACATGTGTGTTCAATTTCTTAACAGAGTGGAGTGCTGACAGTGAAAGTGGGCTCTGACCACGGTACATACGTTATCAACAAACAGACACCGAACAGACAGATTTGGCTTTCCTCTCCGACAAGGTTAGACGCTCAATTGTCAAGGTTCACATGTTATGCTTAACTGTTTCAGTAGTTTTGTCTAAAAGAGTTAGAATTGAAACATCACGATAACATATGTTACTTAAGGAATTAGTTAATTTCCAGAATTAAAACGTCCTGATAATTAATAAAAATTAATAAATTAATTAAAAAAATTAATAATTAATAAAAATAAAAAAGATGTTCATGTCTTTCTTTCTCCAGTCAAAAAGAAATTAAGGTTTTTGAGGAAAACATTTCAGGATTTTTCTCCATATAGTGGATTTTAAACAATTTATTAGTCCAAATTGCAGTTTCAATGCAGCTTCAAAGGACTCGATCCCAGTCGATGAATAAGAGACTTACCTAGAAAAACGATCAGCCATTTTCTATTAAAAATAAAAAATGATATACTTTCTAACCACAAATGCTTTCTTGTACTAGCACGACTTAACGCATTACATAGTCATGTTGGAAAGGTCATGCATGACGTAGTCAAAGTCAAACGGCCTTTACAAAAAAGGTAAATCAACAATGTGAGACGATTTTGAAGTTGGAGTTTTTCGCCTTATCCTACCTTTTTGAACCGAAGTACACAGACGAAGAACTATCTGCATGTGACTTTTCCATTGTGTTTAAATAATGTGTGAAGTCGAGCATTTGTGGTTAAAAAGTATCTGCATTTTAATTTTTTTTTAGAAAACGATCATTTCATTAGAAAAGACCCTTATTTCTCAGCTGGGATCGTGTAGAGCTCTTTGAAGCTGCATTGAAACTGCATTTTGGACGTTCAACCCATTGGCTCCCATTGAAGTCCACTATGTGTTGAAAAATCCTGGAATGTTTTCCTCAAAAACCTGCATTTCTTTTCGACTAAAGAAAGAAAGGCATAAACATCTTTGATAACATGGGGTGAGTTATTGTGTGATATGAGAGCAAATATGATTAGTTTTACAGCTTTATCAGACATTTCTGAATGTTTCCTTTCTCAGCGGGCCAAAACGCTACGATTGGACGGGGGAGCGATGGGTGTACGCTCACGACGGCATGGCATTGCATAATCTGCTCTCCAAAGAGTTGTCCATCATCTTCAAATCAAATATAGATCTGTCACATCTCATCTATTCATGATGAGACCAATGTAAAGAACAGACACTGTTATAGATCCTTTCCACAGCAGTTCCCTCATGATCTTTTATGTTAAACAAAACTATAAAAACTATAGCCAATGCTCAAAAAGGCCTTCTGGACTTTTATTTTAATGGTTTTTGCTGCCTTTTGCATGCAGACCTACAAAAAAAGCTCCAAATCCCAAATAAGTACAGGCCTCGGATGAACTGTAGAGATGATTTATTTGTTCACATCAAACCTGTATGCAATTATAAGCTTTAAATGCACTCAGAACAGCAGAAAGAGCTCTCATAATCAAATCCCTGTAAACCTGTACCTGGTTAGATTAAAACCAGATTAAAGAGATCACATTTAATGGCTCTTAAAACAGCTGAATAAGACAAATGGACACAGATTGTTTTTGTCTGGCCCTGGATGAGCTAGAGGAAAAGAAGGGGATTATGACAGACGGATGGAGAAGTTTTTGCTCTAAAAGCCCCTGGCCAGAGCCTTTATTCAAGTATTATCTGTGATTAACGGCATCGCATCTGATCACATTCCTCTGAGCTTTACCGCCACCCTCCGATGATTTAAAAATACCAGCCCAATTTAGCATCAATCCGCACGTCAGTTGAAGCTGTGTCATTAACTCTGGTGATACAATGTAGTCGATCATTACTCCCCAGACGCCTCTCAATGTAATAGCCCATATATCGCTACATTAACTTGACACGCTGTCCATGCAGATGTTGAAATATGAGATGGATTGCACAGTGGTGATACGTCTGATGTCTTCATTTGGGTTACATGTGATGAAACAAAGGCACATCTGCCTTTGTGCTCCTGTCTGACGTCTGCTGTACTTGTCCATTGATGCATATGTAAATATTATATAAAATAAATTACAATCTTGGTTTAATTTTGTTGTATGCACATTGTGGTTTATGGTTAGTTTTAGTTGTTTAATAATAAATTATGATACTAAATTATTAATAGAATAATATAACAAATAATAAAATATAATGACTAATTAAAAAAATAATAATTCATAAGTCAAATCAAATAATACATCTTAATAGTTATTAATACTACTACAAAAATTAATATTTGATTCGAACGTAGTATAGCAAATGGTATTATTTATATTAAATAATAATATTTAAGCCATTTACTTGCATCATTATTAACAGTACTATTCATTAGTATTTTTATCGTATTATTTTCGTTTATGAATTAAGTTAAAAAAATTTTACTTGAGTGTAATATTTTTTAATTGATAAAGTCATAATATTACATTAAATATGTAATAATAATAATAATACCATAATTGCATTCTAAAATAATATTTAGCTGGTACTTCTTTTATTTGTATCATTTATTAGTTTTTTTTTGGAAGAATTTTATTTTTTATGTTTTTATTGTTTGATTAATTTTTTTATTAGTTTCATTTTTGTCTTAAATTATTACATTAAATTTGTATTAATAAAAACAATAATATATATTACCGTAATTACATTTTGACATTTATGATTTATGAATTAAGTTTGATACAATTTTTTACTTGAGTTTAATATTTCATAATTGATAATGTTTTAATATCACATTAAATATGTAATAATAATAAAAGATATTACATTACATGCTAAAATAGTCATGCTTAGTCATTATTAATTTTATCTTATTTATCTTATTGTTTTTATTTATTTTTGCAAGAAAATGTTTTGATTTATGAATCAAGTTTGATTTTATTGTAATATTTCATAATATAATGTAATATTACATTTAATGTGTAGTAATAATAAATATATATATATATAATCATAAATAAATGCTAAAATAATACTTGTTAATAATATTAATAATAATACTTTGTTTTACTTTATATATTAATTATTCATATATATGTTTATCATTTATTTATTTTTCACAAGAAAGTGTTTGTTTTTATCGTTTGATTATTTTTTTTATTAGTTTCATTTTTCTTAAATTATTACATTAAATATGTATTAATAAAAACAATAATAATATATTACCATAATTAAATTCTGACCCTTATTTATTTTATTTCATTTATTTTTGTAATTCATTTATTGTTTATATTTTAATGTTGATATAATTTAAAATATATATATTATCATTTGTTTATTTTTTGCAAGATAATGTTATAGGATTTTGATTTATAAATTGTTTAAGTTGTTTTTATTTGAGTATAAAGTTTTAATAATTTATTATGTTTTAATACATTAGGTATGTCTTAATAATAGTAAATAAGAATAATATATTATCATAAATACATTCTAAAAAAATACTTGGTAATAATATTAATAATCTATTTTATTATTATTCATTATTATATTAATATATTTTATTTAATATTTATTATTTATTAGTCTTTTTGCAGGAAACAGTTTTAGCCCAGAATCTCTAAGCCAATTTTCAGTTGGAAGTTTCGGTAGGTGTTTGAGAAGTGAGTCTGTGAAGGGCTGCTTCGCTGTCTCCATATTTGCGCATGTGTTGTTAATGCAACTGATTTCAGCAGTACACTTTGATATGAAGATTCGAGACCAATTACTTTGAGACAACACTCTTATAGTAATTGCACCAGCTGCTTTTAAATCTTTGTGAAAGCTGTAACACTCTCTGTCTTTGAGCTAAAGGGTCCTTCAAGATGCCAGATTATTCCCAGTACTAATGGCACCTAATTATGATACAAGCAGCTATTCAATCAGCGCTCACGGCCGATGATAAACGCTCCGAGCATCTTGTCTCTCTTTGTCCAGACATGAATATGCAAATGTCTATTATAGAGCTCGACTCGCAGGCCCAAAAATAGCATCACGTTTCCATGGGAACATGGATTTATCACTGAACTCTGATGTCAATTGACTGGTTTTGCTCCAAACAAGCAAAGGAAGTCTGAAAGATTCCCCGAGCTCGTGCACGTTTTGCTTTCATCTCGCCCCGTTGCTGGACATCAAACATCGACCTTGGCAGAGCCTTTCTCAGAAGAATGACGTCGAATGTAAACATTCAGGAATATCACGAAAGCATCAAGCTGAAAATACAATGCGACCTGGGAAAGTGAACTCATGTGATCTGTTATGTCATGCAACATAACAGTCCCAAAACAGTCCTTGTGTGATGATGCAATAATGATTTACTTTTTTGAATTAAGGATTCAATGTTGTTGAGAAGAAAAAGATACTTTTCTTCAAATCAGGTGAGTCTTGTACTTTCTTGCTATTTTACTTAATTAACAGCAATGCCGTGAATCAAACAAAAGGCCCGGTGTACTTCAGATGACTCAGCTCTGCTGTGTAGAGATCATGTGGGATGTTCGGAATTAATTCCACATCAAAAGTAGCTGCGTAATTAGAATTTGTTGAATGTTAATCAGCACAACTTGTTTAGCTCCAGCTCAAAATCTGTAAATCTCATTTCTTTGTTGTTGCAACCCATGATTATGCAGTTTTCAAAGAGATTTCTATAATATTTAGATGTAGTCAGTTTTATGTACGCATTCTCAAAGAAAAAAAAAGATAATTTTGACTTAATTCTGGTGATTGCGATGTTATAAGTCAACTTTTATTTCTCATAATATCACGTTTCGAGAGTCTCAGTTAAGATACAGTCAAAATGCTAAGAAATAATCTCAGAATGTGACTGTTTCTAAAAACTGTGCCTTTATTTTTTTTAGAGGTTCAAGCGCGTAGCTTGAAATTTTTTAATTACAAAATTGCAATTAGAGAAAAAACTGTAATTGTTAGAATAAACCAATCTCTGCATAAAACTGTCTGGGCAGACCAAACAGTAAGTCATAGAGACTTGAAATTTGGAGGGATTGTAGTACTCATGGTGTCTACAACGTCACCAAGGCTCATCCCAATCGGCCTAACGGTGGCGCCACAGCGTTCAAAAGTATGAAGCTGCTCATAACAGGCTCAGGTGTCTTATGTTGTTGGAATTGGCAAAATTTTGAGGTATTTTGAAAAAACCTACTTTGGCAAACTAGTCTAGGAAGATTCTCCCAATCGGCCTAACGGTGGCGCCACAGTGTTCAAAAGTATGAAGTTGCTCATAACAGGCTCAGGTGTCTTATGTTGTTGGAATCAATTGGAATTGGTGAAATTTTGGGGTATTTTGAAAAACCTACTTTGGCAAACTAGTCTAGGAAGATTCTCTGGAGAGTGAATATCAATACAACTTTTCCTCTAGAACTACTGCTGTCAATTAAACAGTTTGTTAAATAATTGAGAAAATGTAAAAAAAAAAAAAAAAAAAAACTACTTTTGCGAACTAGTCCTATTTTTTTCACCCGATTGAAACCAAACCAGTGCAGGAAGAGTGAATATCAATAGTTATCAAAAAAAGCTTGAACTTTCAACTCTCCGACACAAAGGGACGCCAAAGCGTTTGAAAGGGGCAGGGCCATCTTTGCTGAAATGGCCATAACTTTTAAATGGAATGAGATATCTTCGACAAACTCACAATGCATATGTAAGAGCTGAATCCAAAGTTACGTGATAAGAGTCACAGAGCTTGGCCACTACAAGAGCGGAAGAAACATAAAATCAGCCATAACTATGCAACCGTTTGCCCTATCGACATTTGTGTATCTCAAAAAACATAGCTGCCATAGGGCGATGAACTTTGAGCAGCTAAGGTTAACAGGGTTAACAGAGGTTGATCGAAACTAAACTTGGTGGGTGTGTTTGACTCATGGAACTAAAGGTCTGAGAAATTTGAAAGAAATCGGCCACTGGGGGGAATTTTTCAAGGGCGTGAATGATTGTATATTGCGCAGTTTTTTACACATATGCACGCTATTCGTATCATACGATAGACCTCCTCATTCCAAACAACTTTGCCTCTAGAACCACTGCTGTCAATTCAACTGTTTGTTAAATGATTGAGAAAATGTAAAAAAAATAAACATACTTTTACAAACTAGTCCTAGGTTTTGTGCCCGATCAGAACCAAACCAGTGCAGGAAGATTCTATGGATAATGAATATCGATAATAAACTTTTAACTCTCCGTCACAAAGGGACGCCAAAACGTTTGAAAGGTGCATGGCTGCCTTCACTAAAATGGCTATGACTTTTAAACGGAATAAGATATCTTCAACAAACTCACAACGCTTATGTAAGAGCATGAAAAAAATCACGGAGCTTGGCCACTTGGTGATGCTATAAAAGGGGAAAAAAACATCAAATCGACCATAACTACGCAAACGTTTGTCCTATTGATGTGGAAATCTGGACCAAGAAAGTGGACAAAGTGGACCAAGACATATAAGGACATTTAAAAACTTACTTTTGAGAACTAGTCCTAGTCCTCAATCTGAAAAAACACTGCAGTACAATTCTCTGGACTCTCTAGGTCAATAAGTATAAAAATGTTGAAATGTACCCTTTGGGAAGCTATAACGAGGTCATTTAGAAAAGGGGCCTGTCCAAATATACCCAAAAGCCTATAAAGCCTAAACAAATACTCAAAACTTCATAAAACCTGGTGAGCACGTACGATAGGTAATTCTAAACAAGCATGCCAATTTTTAGGGAGATTGGACTACAGCTGGTGTTATAACAGTCATAAATTATGAAAACATTATTTATGTAATTTTTCATGTGTTCTTAAATGCCTTAAAGCGCTTGAATCCCGGTAATTGCTGCTTGCAGCTATATAGAGGGTTTATATCTCAAAATTAGAATTTTATATTTCATAAGGTGAATATTTCTTATTTTGAACTGTCTCACAATTGACCCTTCATTGAGAGTTTGATTGACAGGCGATCTGACCAATCATAATGGAGTGTTTGAATTTCTTTGCACATTCGCTTTGTAAGCACTGCATCACGCATGATCTTTCCAACATGATTCCATAATGTGTGAGGTCGGGCTGGTGCAAGATGAGCATTTGTGGTTGAAAGTATATAAATTTTGTATTATTTTACGAAAATTACCAATTGTTGTTTTGCTAGACAAGACCTTTAATCCTCGGCTGGGATCATGTAGAGCCCTTTGAAGCTGCATTAAAACTGTAATTTGGACCTTCAACCAGTTGATCCCATTGAAGTCGATTATATAGAGAAAATCCTGGAATGTTTTCCTAAAAAAAAGTATTTTCTTTGCGACTAAAGAAGGAAATACATGAACATCTTTGATGACATGGGGGTGAGTAAATTATAAGGAAATGTTCTTTCTGGAAGTGAACTTTTCCTTTAAGTGTGAGCAATAGTGATGTACTAATTATGACCTGATACTAGTTTATTGGCATAATGCTATAGTGAGGGATGTTTTGAAGTCTTTCTTCTGAGGCTGGATAAAGCACTAAGTAACAATGAAAATGTCAGTGTCTCATTTCGCCCTGTTTGCTGATAACATATCGAACAACCTCTAGAGTGAGACAGACAGCTAGTAAGTAGTGAGAGCCGCTTTTTTCAAGAAAGATAAAGTCCATCTCAGATTATGCTTCAGATGTTATCTTAAGAGGGTCTCACAAAAGAGGCAAAAACGTTTGTTCTGCTTTGATGATACGATCGCAATGGAGTCTGTCAAAGATGAGAAATTAATCTTTCCAGTTTCCGGCGAATGCAGCAATTTGTCTCAATTTTCTTCAGGTTTATGGCAGCTCTAGACCTCGCTGTCAAGCGCAAAGATTCAATTCCTCCACAGGCCTCATGGAAAATTAGTTGATTGGGAGTATTTAGAAAACCTACTGAAAAGGGTTTTTAATATGATTCAAAATCTGATTGTACACATTTTATTGAAAAAGCTTTATTTATTTTTCAGTCAGTCGCAATATTTCTGGGTTGCTGACCAATTGAAATTGACAGATTTTAGTATAAAATGAACAAATATGGATATGCTAGTGCTGTGATTAGTCACCATTTCCTGTTTTTCACCATTTTTGATGAACTTTTTAATTTCCTTCTTTCATTTCAATGGTCTTGTAGCATGAACAACTTTAAAAAAGTAAAAAAACTGTTAAATGTAATTTCAGAAGGAGTTTCAGACATAGCGTATCACACCATTGAAAATTATAAATAATTTCCAACATTTACACGGCGATATGCTAAGTAAATATCAAATATTTCACTTATTTATGCTCATTAATGCTGAAATCACTTTCTTTTTAGTAATGATGCAACTTCCAGGGTCCAGAATTTATTATTTTTGCCACAACAGGGTTAGCTAAATTAAGAAAATACACGGTTCACACACATACACTACCAGTCAAAAGTTTGGACACACTTGACTTAATGTTTTTTTTTTTTTTTTACTTTTTAGTCACATATTAATTATTTAAAAAACAATACAATATATTTTTGATTTGATTTGATTTTCAGTTACAAATTGTGCCAAGGAATGAGTTAGTTAAAAAAAAAAAACTGAAGTTAAGAGTTTTTAACCCATGGAAAAAAAAAATATATTTTTTTTTCTAAAAACAAACTGAGAATCATTCCTTGGCACAATTTGTATATAAAAATCAAATCAATGTCAAATACCATCAAATAAAATAAAGTTAAAATAAAATAAAATATATATTTTATTGTTTTTCAAAATAATTAATATTTGATTACAAATTTAAAAAAAATTAAGTCAAGTGTCTCTAAACTTTTGACTGGTAGTGTATATATATATATAAATACAGTCAAGGCCGAAATTATTCATACCCCTGGCAAATTCTGACATACTTAAAGTTACTTTTAATCAACCAGCAAGTTTTTTTTTTTTAGAAATGACACAGACGTCTCCCAGAAGATAATAAAACAAGGTACAAGAGGCATCATTGTAGAAAAAATGATTACTCATATTTTATTTACATTTAAACAAAATGTGGCATGTCCAAAATGATTCATACCCGTTCTCAATAATCAATAGAAAAGCCTTTATTGGCTATTACAGCAATCAAACACTTCCTATAATTGCTGACCAGCTTTTTGCATGTCTCCACTGGTATTTTTGCCCATTCATCTTTAGCGATGAGCTCCAACTCTTTCAGGTTGGAGGGTCTCCTTGCCATCACCCTGATCTTTAGCTCCCTCCACAGATTCTCAATTGGATTTAAGTCAGGACTCTGGCTGGGCCACTGCAAAACGTAAATGTTTTTGTCTGCTAACCATTTATTCACCACTTTTGCTGTGTTTTGGGTCGTTGTCATGCTGAAATGTCCACTGGTGCACAAGGTGCCGTTTACTGTGATTAGGTTCCCTGGTTTAGCTATTGTGCCGCTTGCAGCATCATGTACAAGATGAGCCAGACAGCTAATATTTTTGCTTAGCATACAGTTTGTACATTTTAGCCTACTTGGTTTAAATCTGATTCAGATCAGTCGCCAGCCATCTTTATTTACCAAAACCGATTTCCGCTCACATTTGGCTTTTGCCAATTATTAATTTTGTGTGCAATTAACCATGGAAGGATAAATGCATAAACCTACACAGATACAGTCTAGGAGATAAATCATTCAAAACATTAACTAACATGTCTACAAATGTCCCTGTTGGGGTCCAGATTAGCAATATTTTCAAGGATCCCCAAGAGATTGCTCTATAAAATTACATATCATGTTAACTGCCACTCTGTAGTTTCTGCCTCTTTTCCCCTGGACATAAAGCATATGACAAGTGACATTGCACTGACCTTGGTTTATGAAAGCTAAGGGAGCAGCTCTCAATAATAAACACTCCTCTATTAGCTTCAGACGCTTCTCAAGGCTGCAAGGCAATATGGATTGGTGAAATAAGGATGAGCAACCCCATCCTGAAGCTGTTAATATGACACATGACTCAGAGAACGTGGTCTGGTGTGATTTCCTGAGCTTTGTTGACTGACATCAACACCAAGGTGATTTCTACAGTATGTCACACCATTTTGAAATTTCAGTTCAGGATTATTGATTGATCTGGACCTGCTAAGACATATAATAGATTGTGATAACAAAGCAATATTTATATACTATAGATATTCTTTTCAATTCTAGACGCAGGATTTTTCTGAGCTACAAATGCGAGTGTGACTTAGTTTGGAGCTGGTAAAAGTTTTGGTGCAAACAGTATATGAACCTTGTAGACATGGAGACAGTAAAATGGTAGTTGAATGTCATATGATATTTGTTCGTTCCTCTACTTTGTATTTTATCTTGTATTTGTATATTGCAGGTCCTCCAAACACATTGAACACAAGTTTGAGCAGATTATTGTGTGCTTGTATTACAGATGATCTTCCGTTTAGTGTCTCTCTGAGATAAAAGTGTGGAGTAAATCAAAGAGGGACATTATCAGCGGGAGGTGAGACTATGTTAAGTATCAAACCAAGAACCAAAAGCCCTTTGAAATCAGGTGAGGAAGAGATGGCACATTTTAGAAGAGCAAGCATGGTATATTTGTAGCAAAACCTTGTATGGGTCAAAATTATAGATTTTTCTTTTATGCCAAAAAGCATTGGGATATTAAGTAAAGATCATGTTCATGGAGATATTTTGTACATTTCCTACTGTAAATATATCTGAACTTAATTTTTGATTAGTAATATGCATTGCTAAGAACTTTATTTGGACAATTTTAAAGGCGATTTTCTCTATAGACTTTCTCTTTAGATTGTTTTGCACCCTCAGATTTTTAAATAGTTGTATCTCGGCCAAATATTGTCCTATCCTTACAATCAGTTTAAAAAAAAATTACCCTTATGACTAGTTTTGTGGTCCAGGGTTACACATAAATTGCTAGTATTTTATTATATTCAGGAATGTATAATATATTGATACCCTGTCATTTTTTGGTGGATATTAGAGAGAGAGAGATATTTTTGTGTATTTGATATTTCATTTTGCATGCCTATTTCTCCCTTTTTAACATTTAAATTTGTTCATTTTTAATGAGTTTGCATACATTACCAATCAAACGTTTTTAAACAGTAATATTTTTAAATATTTTTAAAGAAGTCTCTTCTGCATTTATTTGATCCAAAGTACAGCAAAAACAGTAAAAATTTTTTAAATATTTTACTGTTTTTTTTGCATACATTACCAGTCAAACGTTTTTAAACAGTAAGATTTTTAAATATTTTTAAAGAAGTCTCTTCTGCATTTATTTGATCCAAAGTACAGCAAAAACAGTAAAAAAATTTTAAATATTTTACTGTTTTTTTTGCATACATTACCAGTCAAACGTTTTTAAACAGTAAGATTTTTAAATATTTTTAAAGAAGTCTCTTCTGCATTTATTTGATCCAAAGTACAGCAAAAACAGTAAAAATTTTTAAAATATTTTACTGTTTTTTTGCATACATTACCAGTCAAACGTTTTTAAACAGTAAGATTTTTAAATATTTTTAAAGAAGTCTCTTCCGCATTTATTTGATCCAAAGTACAGCAAAAACAGTAATTTTTTTTAAATATTTTACTGTTTTTTTGCATACATTACCAGTCAAACGTTTTTAAACAGTAAGATTTTTAAATATTTTTAATGAAGTCTCTTCTGCATTTATTTGATCCAAAGTACAGCAAAAACAGTAAAAAAATTTAAAATATTTTACTGTTTTTTTGCATACATTACCAGTCAAACGTTTTTAAACAGTAAGATTTTTAAATATTTTTAAAGAAGTCTCTTCTGCATTTATTTGTCCAAAGTACAGCAAAAACAGTAAAAAAATTTAAAATATTTTACTGTTTTTTTTACTGTGCGTTGTAATGTTGCGAAGCCGAAATTCATTTGTAATATTTAAAATGATTGATAAATTTTAAAAAAGAAAGTTATATAGACAAAATAATATAGAATTATACAATTTCCATCTGTTGAAAATGTATATAAAATAGCAATTTAATATTATTACATTTTTTGTGTATCAGTCTATATTTGATAATTAATTTAGCATGCCTATTTCCCCCCTTTTTAACATTTATTTAAATTTGTTAATTTTTTAAAACAAATTTTATAACAGTGATAAATGTTTAGTAACTCTTAGCTAATAGAATTTCATAAAATTTAAAGAGATTTTTTTACAAATATATTTATTTAGACAATAGTATAGAATTATACATTTGTTGAAAATGTTGATTACAAAATATGAAAAAATCTCAAAATGAATTTACATACAGTAAGATTTTTAATGTTTTTAAAGAAGTGTCTTCTGCATTTATTTGATCCAAAGTACAGCAAAAACAGTAACATATTTTACTGTTTTTTTTACTGTACATTATAATGTTGTGATGCTGAAATTAATTTGTATTATTTAAAATGATTGATAAAAAATAAGTTATTTGGACAAAATAATATAGAATTTTAAAATGTCCATGTTGAAAATGTAGATAAAAATAGCTATTTAATATTACTACATTTTTTGTATATCAGTCTATATTTGATAATTAATTTTGCATGCCTATTTCCCCCCTTTTTTACATTTATTTAAATTTGTAGATTTTTTTAAAACCCAATTTTTATAACTGTGACAAATGTTTAGTTTTCATAAAATTTTAAGAGAGATTTAGTTTTTTTTTTTTTTTTTTATATATTTATTTAGGCAATAGTATAAAATTATAAAATCAGCCATTTGTTGAAAATGTTGATTATAAAATCTCAAAAAATCTCAAAATGAATTTACATACAGTAAGATTTTTAAAGAAGTCTCTTCTGCATTTATTTGATCCAAAGTACAACAAAAACAGTAAATATATGTATATATATATATATATATATATATATATATATATATTACATATATATATATATGTATTAATGTTGTAATGCTCAAATTAATTTATAACATTTAAAATGATTGATAAATTTTAAAAATCGTCCATTTGTTGAAAATGCTGATTACAAAATATCAGTAAATCTCAAAATGAATTTACACACACTACCAGTCAAAAGTTTTTGAACAGTAAGATTTTTAATGTTTTTAAAGAAGTCTCTTCTGCATTTATTTGATCCAAAGTACAGCAAAAAACAGTAAAATATTTTAATATATTACTGTTTTTTTCCGGTCCAATTATAATGTGATGCCAAAATTAATTTGTATCATTTAAAATGATTGATAAAAAAAGAAGTTATTTTGACAAAATTATATAGAATTATATTAAATAGCAATTTAATATTACTACATTCCTCATAATACATCTATTAAACCTTTTAAAAATCTCAAAATAAATATCCATTTTAATTAAAATTATAATGTTGTGATGTCAAAATTCACTTGTAGCATCTAAAATAATAATTCGTTTTTTTAGTAGTTTTTTTTTTTTTAGAAAAATAGAATTATAAAATTGGCCATCTTAAAAATAGTTGATATGAAAATATTGATTGATTTATCAGTATTTTCCACAATTATAATATTAGCGCATCTCTACTAATATATCGAAAAAAAATATCAATTTTTCCTACTGTACATTATAATGCTGTGATACAGAAATTTATTTATAACATTTAAAATGACAGATTTTTTATACAAAAAACAGTATCCACCTTTTTCTTCCTGTAAGAGTGGGCATGGTCATTTGTAAATTGTATGGGTCTGGCTTCAGGTCTCATGTCACGTGGGAGTAAGGAGATCTGGGTCCAAATGCAGGAAGAGGGTTATTAATTAAACAAATAAAATAAACATAAACCAAAAGGCCAACACGGCACAAACTGAACATAAACTGAAACACAAAATAACAAAATCAAGAACACGGTCAGGAATATCAGGAACACAAAATAACACATGAGACAGAAGACAATGCAGCCAGGATGAGTAGTGGGAAATGAGTGTTCTTATAGACCAGATGTGATTGTGAACAGGTGTGCGTGTAATCAGTGATAACGACTAGACAGGAGTGTACAATTAGGGATGTGTGTGCAGGGAAGGGAAAACAGCGACCTCAGGTGGCTGAGGGGAGCCCCACAGCCCAGATCATGACACTACCCCCTCCCCACGGAACGGCTCCCAGACGTTCCACAAGTCTGGAGGGTGGAGGAACGGGGGAAGGCAAATCAGGGGGAGGGACGGCGGGCCAGGCCCGTGCAGCGCAGTCACCACCGCGTCAGGAACAGAAAGCACGGTCGCCGCAGTGTCAGGAACAGAGATTGCGGTCTCCGGCGCGTCAGGCACGGAGATAGCGTTCACCGCCGCGTCCGGAGCAGAGAGAGCGGTCACCGCCGCGTCAGGAGCAGAGAGAGCGGTCACCGCCGCGTCCGGAACAGAGAGAGCGGTCACCGCCGCGTCAGGAGCAGAGAGAGCGGTCACCGCCGCGTCCGGAGCAGAGAGAGCGGTCACCGCCGCGTCCGGAACAGAGAGAGCGGTCACCGCCGCGTCAGGAGCAGAGAGAGCGGTCACCGCCGCGTCCGGAGCAGAGAGAGCGGTCACCGCCGCGTCCGGAGCAGAGAGAGCGGTCACCGCCGCGTCCGGAGCAGAGAGAGCGGTCACCGCCGCGTCCGGAGCAGAGGCGGTCACCGCCGCGTCCGGAGCAGAGAGAGCGGTCACCGCCGCGTCCGGAGCAGAGAGAGCGGTCACCGCCGCGTCCGGAGCAGAGAGAGCGGTCACCGCCGCGTCCGGAGCAGAGAGAGCGGTCACCGCCGCGTCCGGAGCAGAGAGAGCGGTCAACGCCGCGTCCGGAGCAGAGAGAGCGGTCAACGCCGCGTCAGGAGCAGAGAGAGCGGTCAACGCCGCGTCAGGAGCAGAGAGAGCGGTCACCGCCGCGTCCGGAGCAGAGAGAGCGGTCAACGCCGCGTCCGGAACAGAGAGAGCGGTCAACGCCGCGTCAGGAGCAGAGAGAGCGGTCACCGCCGCGTCCGGAACAGAGAGAGCGGTCACCGCCGCGTCAGGAGCAGAGAGAGCGGTCACCGCCGCGTCCGGAACAGAGAGAGCGGTCACCGCCGCGTCCGGAGCAGAGAGAGCGGTCACCGCCGCGTCAGGAGCAGAGAGAGCGGTCACCGCCGCGTCCGGAGCAGAGAGAGCGGTCAACGCCGCGTCAGGAGCAGAGAGAGCGGTCACCGCCGCGTCAGGAGCAGAGAGAGCGGTCACCGCCGCGTCAGGAGCAGAGAGAGCGGTCACCGCCGCGTCAGGAGCAGAGAGAGCGGTCACCGCCGCGTCCGGAGCAGAGAGAGCGGTAAACGCCGCGTCAGGAGCAGAGAGAGCGGTCACCGCCGCGTCAGGAGCAGAGAGAGCGGTCACCGCCGCGTCAGGAGCAGAGAGAGCGGTCACCGCCGCGTCAGGAGCAGAGAGAGCGGTCACCGCCGCGTCAGGAGCAGAGAGAGCGGTCAACGCCGCGTCAGGAGCAGAGAGAGCGGTCACCGCCGGGTCCGGTGCAGAGAGAGCGGTCAACGCCGCGTCAGGAGCAGAGAGAGCGGTCAACGCCGCGTCAGGAGCAGAGAGAGCGGTCACCGCCACGTCCGGAGCAGAGAGAGCGGTCACCGCCGTGTCCGGAGCAGAGAGTGCGGTCACTGCCGCGTCAGGAACAGAGAGCGCGGTTAACGCCGCGTCCGGAACAGAAGGTGCGGTCACAGGAGCGGAGACAACGGACCCTTCCGCCTTCCCACCGAAAAGCCATTCCGCTCCAACCGTGAAGCGGGAATGCAGTCGCGCCGTTTCAGCCCTGCATGCTTCCATCTCGGCCAGTTGGAGGTATATCACCTCCTCGAATCGAGCGGCCGACGCCGCCTCAAAAGCCGCCGCCTCCTCACTGAGAAAAAAAAAATTACTCCCCGCTGGACCCATCTGTGCTGGCTGCATTCTGTCACGGTGAGATAGAGGAGATCTGGGTCCAAATGCAGGAAGAGGGTTTTTAATTAAACAAAATAAACATAAACCAAAAGGCCAACACGGCACAAACTGAACATAAACTGAAACACAAAATAACAAAATCAAGAACACGGTCAGGAATATCAGGAACACAAAATAACACATGAGACAGAAGACAATGCAGCCAGGATGAGTAGGGGGTAATGAGTGTTCTTATAGACCAGATGTGATTGTGAACAGGTGTGCGTGTAATCAGTGATAACGACTAGACAGGAGTGTACAATTAGGGATGTGTGTGCAGGGAAGGGAAAACAGCGACCTCAGGTGGCTGAGGGGAGCCCCACAGCCCAGATCATGACATCTCATTTGTGTCAAGCTATTTTTAGCTGTATAAAACAGCTTGTTTTGCTGCTTGATATTGCAAATTGGTGTGTCTAACCATGTTATTTGAATGTATTATCTTATTTATAAACTCACTGGTTTGTAGTGCAAACGGTTTTACCGTTTACTGCAGGTTGTTATTCTTCTCGTTATTTCCCTACAGCGGATAATGAACCAGAAGTCTCTTACTTCCGTGTTAAAGGAAAAGGTGGATAGAATTTTTAAATCAGCTGTATGTCTGTTGGCCGCAATTTTAATATTAGTCCAACCCTAATCATATTCTTATATATTATAAACAGTATAAACATGTTTTTAGGGCTCTTAAAAGCTTGAAATGGACTTCTGTTTTCTCCGTCGTCTGCTTTTTGAATCACAACTCCCGATAATCACTAGTGAAGGTCTTTAATACCTGGAGAAAGCAATCTGTTAGCATTCCCATTCATCTCAATGGCAGTTGCTCAGCTGTTTCTGAACCCCCTTGGAGTATGTGATTTGAAATGTGGCAAGCCTTGAGCAGATTTATGGTGATTAGTCCGAACTGAGGTGTCCATCAGATGAACCCTATGAAAACGTTCATTACCCAAGGCCCTTTTGAAGTAGTTATTTTTGAGGGCTTGTGGCTGCCATGAGCGTTCTCCATTGAAGTTTTCCTCGTAGACATAATTTACATCATTTGCAGCGCTGTTTGAGGTAGAGTATGACAGGTGGCGTGCGCCCTTTGGTATTTAATAGAGATGCATGAGACTACGGTATAGCAGCTCTGTGGTTTAATACATCATTTAGAAGTTAGCCGACAGAACTGGCTCTCCATTCAAGATGAATGAAACAAAGTGTGCTAATATGAGGGTGTAAGGATAAACACACACACACACTATGCATATATGTGGGTGCAGGTTGCAAATAAATCACATTAGTGACTCCGGTATATTGATATTAAATTATATTTAGACATGAGAAAAAAATTGTCAGCACAGGTGATGAAAATTCTCTGTGGTGTGAGTATTGATTTGAACTTAAAGGATAACTATTGCCAAAATGCAACCTGGGCTGTTTTTTTTTTACTGTAAACGAGACAAACTTATATCTAAAAGCATAATTACAACAAACGAGCCATTTTTGAGATTGACCGTGATTTAGTTTTGTGGTCAATGGCCGGTGAATGGGAGTACTAGGAGCATACATTTGAGTGCATCAAAATCGATATTTTTACAACACTAAGAAGGCTCGACACACCATGAAACTTTGCTCGAAGTATCGCCTGGGTCTCTACACATGAACTTGAGCATTGAGAACATTGCTTGTGTACACAGAGTTTACTAAAAAGAAAGGTTTTGAACAACTCACTTTCACTGTTTGGGTTTCCGCTCGCAGCCGTCTTGCCAGTCAAGAAGTGTCGATCTCCGAATGCGAATGAATGGACTCCATAGGACGAAATATTAAGCTTATATGAGGCTCTTATTACAACTAGAAGTTTAATATTGTTTTTCGCTTGCGACAAAACAATGAATTAGCCGTGCATTTATATGGAAATATGCTTTAGGAGCTATCCATCCTCGCACTCGGAGATCGAAACCTCTTGACTGGCAAGACGGCCGCGAGCGGAAACTCAAACAGTGAAAGTGAGTTGTTCAAAACCTTTCTTTTTAGTAAACTCTGTGTAAACTCTGTGCAATTCATGTGCAATGCAATGTGTATTGATTCTTATATAAGATAGATTAGGATAGATAAGTAAATATTTATGAAAGTCAAAAGTTTGCATACACCTTACAGAATCTGCAAAATGTTAATTATTTGACCAAAAAAAGAGGGATCATACAAAATGTATGTTATTTTTTATTTAGTACTGACCTGAATAAGATATTTCACGTAAAAGACGTTCACATATAGTCCACAAGAGAAAATAATAGCTAAATTTATAAAAATTACCTCGTTCAAAAGTTTACATACACTTGATTCTTAATACTGTGTTGTTACCTGAATGATCCACAGCTGTGTTTTTTGTTGTTGTTTAGTAATAGTTGTTCATGAGTCCCTTGTTTGTCCTAACAAGTTAAACTGCCCGCTGTTCTTCTGAAAAATCCTTCATGTCCCACAAATTTGTATCTTCTGTAGCTTCTGAAGGACAGTACTAAATGAAAAAAATATGATATTTAGGCAAAATAAGGAAAATGTACACATCTTCATTCTGTTCAAAAGTTTACAACCCCGGCTCTTAATGCATTGTTGTTGTTGTTTTCTGAAGCATCAGTAAGCGTTTAAATCTTCTGTCCCTCAGTTGTCCTCAGTGTGAAAAGATGGATCTCAAAATTATACAGTCATTGTTAGAAAGGGTTCAAATACATAAAAATGCTAAAAAACCAAAGAATTTGTGGGACCTGAAGGATTTTTCTAAAGAGCAGCAGGCAGTTTAACTGTTCAGGACAAACAAGGGACTCATGAACAACTATCACTAAACAAAAACCAGCTTTGGATCATTCAGGTAACAACACAGTATTAAGAATCAAGTGTATGTAAACTTTTGAAAGGGGTCATTTTTATAAATTCAACTATTATTTTCTCTTGTGTACTATATGTAAACATCAGGTCAATACTAAATAAAAACTAACATGCTTTTTGTATGATTCCTCTTATTTTGGTAAAATATTTAACATTTTGCAGATTCTGCAAGGTGTATGTAAACTTTTGACTTCAACTGTATATAAAGGGACTGTTTTTGTTGAGAAAAAAGCTAACCAGGCCTCATTCAAAAAACATGAGCAAAACAAATTAGTGTAAATCATTCATAAATGTATTCTTGCATTAAATTGAAACAAAAGTTTATGTAAGAATAGTTTTTGCAAACAGTTTACACAGGGATTCTACTTGTGTTGCACGAATAAAGCCCAATCATAGTGTGGCATGTTGTCACACTATATGGGGTAAGTTGTCACAATTGGAGTCTGTGATTTATTAACATTGATTTGAGAAGTACTGCACTAAAGAAAAAATGAGGAGAAACAATTTTGTTGTTAGTAAATTTCATAAATAATTATAAAGAAATGGCAAGTAACACATTAAATAAAATTAGCTTGATTTACCTTCAAAAATCACTTTTACAGTCTATAAAATGTATGTATCAAAGAAAAAGACTCATCTTTAACTATATCTGAAGTGTAATCATTTACACTTATTTATAAGCAATTTGTGACCCTAGACCACAAAACCAGTTATAAGGGAGATTTTTAACAAATAAACAAGCTTTCCATTGATGTATAGTTTGTTAGGATAGGACAACATTTGGCCGAATTACAACAATTTGAAAATCTGGAATCTGAGGTGGCGAAAAAAAATCAAAATATTGAGAAAATCGCCTTTAAAGCTGTCCAAATAAAGTTCTTAGCAATGCATATAATTAATCAAAAATTAAGTTTTGATATATTTACACTAGGAAATTAACAAAATATTTTCATGGAACATGATCTTTACGTAATATCCTAATGATTTTTGCCATAAAAGAAAAATAATTTTGATAATTTTCCAGGGTCACATTTAATACTTGTACAGTTAAATTTTGTGAAAACTTTCCTCAGTAGATGCAAAACCACTGCTAGAAGAACACATTTGTGTAATTGATTAAAAAAATTGACTTAGAATGGACTTTTCCCCTTGTGTCTCTCCTATAGCTAGCTTGTTTAAAGTCATGACTGTGCTTACATATGTGTTCTGCTGAAAGTGCATGTGAAGCAGCTTGCATTACGCTGATTTCATATGCTCAGTGCCCTTCCTAGTGAGGTATTGTCCAATCGCCCAGTATAATGCTTATAAGAGCTCTGTTCCCTTTAATCCCAGAACTCCATATTTCATAATCAGAATGACCCCTACGCACTTCCCACACCCTCATGCTCACAGCAGCATGGTGGAGTAAAGCCAAAGCACTGCTTTAATTGGCCAAAAACAGCAGCTCAAGGTTGTGGCGATAGATTTTTTGTTTTGTTTTTTTCTCCAGGAGATTTTGTCCTTGACACTCCTCCCCCTCACTGAGGAGCCAGCTGATGTGTTAGTCTCGTTCATATATCAGAAGGTTGTGCCTCATGTTTAGCGCTTCACACCTGAACTCATTTAGTTTGCACTGTAGCACCATTATGGGTAAGCGTACAACATGGATAAAGTGTGGCTATGTGGCTGGATCAACTGCTTTTGTTGGTCTTGGAACGTCATATTTTGCATCTAGTCACTGATTGTTTATTAGGTTAGTGTAAGAGCTAGCAGTCAGTCACTAGCAAAACATCTGCTATAATAAAATGCTTAAAATTTTTATACCCTTCAAATGTTCAGTTTTGTTTTATAGAAGTCTTTAATCCTTCCACAGGGTGAGAAATTAATGAGGGCTTGTGGCAAAAATGCCACCTAAATGAATAAAAATGCTGTTTAAATTCAAGACAAATGGGTGAAAACTGCTCCTGCACAATTAAACAATGTATTATGCCTGTCGTGATTAAGTGATTTTTCAGTCCTCGGGCACGGACAGAACGACAGCGCGCAAGTGAGTACTTAAATACTGTATGTTAATAGGCAATTGTTGCGTTTGCTACTGCTAGATAAGACGTTCTTGCTTATATCTATTTTATACTTCTCTAGTTATCTATATCTCTGCCTATATATATATATATATATATGTCCATATGTATATGTAGACTTGGATTAATTCGTTGGTGTTAGTACATTTTTACGCGGGTCTAGACGGACTGTTGTAGTTTGTTTACATAGATATTGTATTTATCTGGATTAATTCAATTGTATTTACATTAAATTACTCTCAGAAAGCAGTTATTCGTTCTGGTGCTTTGTATTGCTAGCGTTTTTTGGTGTTAAAGTATAGTTTTGATTGCACTTAATCAAATTAGACTACTGAGCCACGGCCAAGGGAAGCTTTTGTTCTCACGTGGTTCCCTTTCCTGAGCGCGCTTAGATGTGCTAAGTGCGTTCAATCTTAGTTTCGATTTGAGCCATTTGAGCCATTTGAGCCATTTGCGTACGATCTATTTGGGCTGACTCAGCAGAGGGGGAGTACCCAGCTGTTTTCACTGAACAGTCATTTGGTGGTGTATTTAACTGCATCATAGCAGCTGACGCTGAAGCGTCAGCGGAAGCGTTCAGCCTCCTCGTGTGAAGACCGACAAGGGTGAAGACAGCGACTTGTCCTGCGCGACTTAGCCGAGCAACGCAGCCGACAACGCACTTCGGTATTCTTTTCCTTCATCTCACTCCTACTTCTGCCCTCCTCTATCATGTGTTTCCAATTCATTCCGGTGCACTCTACACATCGCGCTAACATCAAACGCACACGTCGACGCAATCTTTCTAATCTGCATCCTATTCACACCTCTTCCACTGAAACTTTCTCTTTCACTGTTGGCCTCTGGAACTGTCAGTCAGCTGTCAACAAAGCTGACTTCATTTCTGCCTTTTCTTTGCAATCTGGCCTGAGCATCCTAGGTTTGACTGAGACCTGGATTCGTCCAGAAAACTCAGCAACCCCAGCCGCTCTGTCTAATAACTTTTCCTTCTCCCACACCCCTCGTTACACTGGAAAGGGCGGCGGTACTGGACTGCTCATTTCTAACAACTGGAAATACTCAACCCATTCTCTTCTTGGCAATTATAACTCATTCGAATGTCATTCAGTGACTATAACAACTCCCATCAAACTCCATGTTGTGGTAATTTATCATCCTCCTACTCAACTTGGCATTTTCCTAGAAGAGCTGGATGTGCTACTATCCTCATTTCCAGAGGATGGCACCCCATTTCTAGTCTTTGGAGACTTTAACATTCACCCTGACAAACCCTATGCGGCTGACTTCCATACACTCCTAGCTTCATTTGATCTCAAACGCATTATCACTACACACACTCATAAATCTGGAAACCAACTTGATCTCATTTATACACGTAACTGTACTACAGATAACATAGCAGTCAAACCCTTACACATCTCTGACCACTTCTTCATTACATTCGACCTACATCAAGCTACCTGTGCACCACCAACCCCTCTACCTGTTACTTTTAGACGAAACCTACGCTCTCTCTCACCTTCCCGCCTTTCGTCTTTAGTATCCTCCTCTCTTCCCTCTCAAACCCACTTCTCATCCCTGGATACTAATACAGCAACGGACACCCTGTGCTCGACTCTCACGACTTGTCTAGATGATATTTGCCCTCTCTCCTCCAGGCCAGCACAGGCTGCTCCCTCAAACCCTTGGTTATCCGAGGTTCTTCGTGAGCAGCGCTCCAAACTTAGGGCAGCTGAGAGGAAATGGCACAAATCTAAGGATCCGTCTGACTTGAGTATGTATCAGTCTCTGCTGTCATCATTCTCTACCCAAGTCCACACTGCCAAATCTTCATACTTCCACAATAAGATCAACAATGCTCCAGACACACGAAACCTCTTCAAAACTTTCAATTCACTGCTTTGCCCCCCTCCACCACCTCCCACCACTACTATAACAGCTGAGGACTTCGCCACATTCTTCACAGACAAAACTGCATCTATCAGCAATCAGTTCTCAGCTCCACACATACAGGAACTAAAATTGATCACACCCGCATCTGGAACTCCCCTCTTCTCCTTCAGTCCCCACTCTGAGGCTGAAGTTAGCAAACTTCTCCTCTCCAGCCATCCGACGACATGTCCTTTAGATCCTATCCCCTCGCACTTTCTCCAAGCAATCGCTCCCACAATCCTACCGGCGCTCACACACATCATCAACTCATCTCTTCTCACAGGCACCTTCCCTACTACATTTAAGCAGGCCCGGGTAACCCCGCTGCTCAAAAAACCTACTCTAAACACTTCACTTGTAGACAACTACAGACCTGTCTCTCTCCTTCCATTCATAGCAAAAACGCTGGAACGAGCTGTTTTCAACCAGCTATCTTTATTTCTTGCGCAGAACAATCTATTGGATACCAACCAGTCAGGCTTCAGGAGTGGCCATTCAACTGAGACTGCTCTACTGTCTGTCACTGAAGCCTTACGGATTGCAAAAGCTGATTCCAAATCATCGGTACTCATTTTGCTGGACCTATCTGCTGCTTTCGACACAGTGAATCATCAGATCCTTTTGTCCACCCTCTCATCGCTGGGCATCACAGGAACTTCACTTCACTGGTTCAAATCCTACCTCACTGGTAGGTCTTTCAGGGTGGCCTGGGGTGGTGAGGTATCCAAAACTCAACAACTGGTTACTGGGGTTCCTCAGGGATCAGTTCTTGGACCCCTCCTCTTCTCCATATACACTACATCTCTAGGCCCCATCATACAAGCACATGGCTTCTCCTACCATTGCTATGCTGATGACACACAGCTCTATCTCTCATTCAAACCAGATGATCCATCGGTAGCTGCACGAATCTCAGGCTGCCTGGCGGATATCTCTGCATGGATGAAGGAACACCATCTCCAGCTCAATCTAGCAAAGACTGAGCTCCTTGTTTTCCCTGCCACGCCGACTCTACAACATGACTTCTCAATCCAGTTAGGTTCATCAACAGTTACCCCTTCAATTTCAGCCAGAAATCTTGGTGTAATGTTTGATGACCAATTGACTTTTAAAGACCACATAGCTAAAACTGCTCGATCTTGCAGGTTTGCACTGCACAACATCAGAAAGATCAGGCCCTTCCTAACAGAGCACGCTGCACAACTCCTCGTCCAGGCCCTGGTCATTTCCAGGCTGGACTACTGCAATGCTCTACTAGCTGGTCTTCCAGCATGTACAATCAGGCCTCTACAAATGATTCAGAATGCAGCAGCACGCCTGGTCTTCAATGAACCAAAAAAGGCCCATGTCACACCTTTCTTCATATCCCTGCACTGGCTACCAGTGGCGGCTCGCATTAAGTTCAAGACACTGATGCTGGCATATAGGACAGCCACCGGCTCATCACCTGCTTACCTACGTTCACTACTACGAATTTACACTCCCTCTAGATCTCTGAGATCCTCTAATGAAAGACGCCTCTTTGTACCACCACAGAGAGGCATGAAATCACTTTCCAGAACATTCTCGTTCAATAGTCCTGCCTGGTGGAATGACCTTCCCTCCCATATCCGGAATGCTCATTCCCTAACTGCCTTCAAGCGACTACTGAAAACCCATCTCTTTCGACACTATTTGACTCAATAAAAAACAAAAACAAAAAAAAAACCTTCTCTCTTTTCTTGATCTTCCCTTTCTATCCAGTACTTATCTAACAATGCCGATATATGGCATTTTTGAGCACTTCCTAGGTTGACCTGCCTCCTTAGGACGAATCACTTGTTGCATCCCCAATTGTAAGTCGCTTTGGATAAAAGCGTCTGCTAAATGAATAAATGTAAATGTAAATGTAAATGTGATTAAAGCAACACTAAGTAACTTTTCCCTCAACGCTCCCTCTACAGGTTGGAAGCGGAATTGTCAACACTAAAGAGTTATTTTACCTTAAAATAATGTTTCCGAACTCGTGTCAGTTGTTCATCAACTCATAACAGGGTGAAACGGCACTTTCGTATTCGCTTTGCGACCCTCTATCGGCCATAACAGCACTATGTAAGTTTGGGTCGTCGGGTCAACAGTATGCGGTTTTGTAGTTCAAATGAGACTACAAATGCGACTTGCTTTACGGTAGGCTTCACAAAAGGTTTTCATACTTTTATAAAGTCATACAACATACTCTACCTTGTCACTGGACATCGTTATTTCCAAAGCCGGTCCTGGATAGCCTCCAAACAAATAACGTGCATGTGACGCGACAGTAGGCTAAATTATTTACGACAGCGGTAATGGACAATTCCGCTTCCAACCTGTTGAGGGAAAAGTTACTTAGTGCTGCCAAAGAGTATAGAAGTACTTCTATACTCTTTGGTGCTGCTTTAAAATGAAATGTGAAAATGAATGAAAAGTGTCAATTTGCACAATTACATTCAGATTTACTCAAACTGCATCAGCTTTTATGCTCTGTTTTGTGCAGTGTTGAGCCTTATAACCAATTAAATGAGTTTCTGTTAAACTTAGGCCAATCAGACTTAGGCTTAGATTAGTCAGCGCTGAACATGCGCCAATTAGTCACTACATTAGTCATAGCTGAAAAAGGCAGAGCTGTGTGGAGTGCACGATCACGAATTCCCTCATCAAAAACAACACAGTGCAGATATGATGTAATTAAATTATTAATTTCGTAGCTTTAGTGATTATAAGACGAGTTTTTTGCATAACTTGCACTAGACTAGAGTAACGTCATGGACTGACATGTTTGTCTGTGAAGCCAGAATGTGACATGCCCAAAATGAAACAAAAATGTTTTATATTGTTTTCTATATCGATAGTAATAATCATTATTACAGTATAGAGAGCAATAATCTACATTGATTTTTGTCATACTATTGCAGCCCTATGAGCTCCTGTTTTTTTTTTTTTTTTACATGTATAATAGATACAATTTTAAACGGTATATTGTTATTGACAGTTTAAAATATTGATTAAAGTAATTGGGTAAATTTAAGCATTTGACATTAAAGACAACATAGTACGGTGATTATAATAATACAGTAATTTGATGAATGTAAAAAATGCCCCTGGAAATCAATTACAGGGGGCAAATAATGCCCCTTAATGCAGAAGTTAATTTCTGACCCTACCAAGACTGCATTTATTTAACCAAATGTACAGTAAATCCGTATTTTTTTGTGAAATATTATTATTACAATTTAAAATAACTGTTTTCAATTTTAATATATTCAAAAAATGTAATTTATTCCTGTGATGCAAAGCTGAATTTTCAACAGTCATTACATATTGGTGTGATTATGACATTTACCAGTAGAGACTTAGTACATGCTAACCATCCAAAACTAACTCTCTAGACCTAATGTGTTAAACTTAACCTGATTGGCTGGTGGGCTATTGTACAGAATTGGTGCAAACTGCTGTCCCACAACCAAAAAACACATTTGAAAAGCATTTAAGTATTCAAATCTGTTTACTAAGATTCTTCTATTATCTATTGAAATCCACAAAAATATTTTAAATATTAGTAAACTTAATATATATAGCAAATCATCATTTATTGGCTGCATTTAATTGGGAGGAGGCTGTCCCGAACCCTAAGCCCTAAATTTCAACTTGAAAACAATATTGAAAAGAAATGTGCATTTTATTCCATTGCTGTTTTAAAAAATATCTTTTAGATTTTTTTTTTTTTTTAAAGATAAGTTTGAAAAAAAATCAATATTCTTCATTTTCTTTGTGAATCGTGAAACTTTAAGTAAAAAAAATGTGTCCCGCATTTTCATGTCACTACCGAAAGTGTATGTTGTAGTCAATTGGCTGAGACTGATTTTAACTACACCCCTACATTTATGTTCAGGAAATATTTACGTGTCACTCTCTCTCATAGCTACACGGTGAGTTAGCCCCATCAGTTTAAGGTAAATTTGTTCAAAATCTGAAAAATGTTTTTTTTTTCTTAAACATTTGGTGAACTTTTGGTTGTGACATTGTTTTTTGAGTATTATTCCATAAATGTTAGTTTTTATATGTGTACTGTTCAGAACTGTGCTAGTAACCATGTGCTCATTAGCATCTTTGAGCTGGGCTCAAAAGTATCTACCACTGCCACTACCGAAACATTTGGTGAAGTTTTGGTAGTAACATCTTTGTTTTTTGGGTGTTATCCCATAAAATTGTCACTACCGTAACAGTCACGACCGAAAACACGTCATTTTTGTTTCGATAGTGAAAAAAGGGGACACATAATCCTTAATTAGGGGGAAATAAACATAATTTTAGTACAGTTATGCGATTTTTTAGTATTTTAGTATTTTTTTAATGGTGTTTTATTATGCGAGTTAAAATTCTGTAATGTGATGGTCGCTACCAAAGCATTACTGTCACAACCAAAAAGGTGCTGTCACGACTAAAACAAGCATGTTTTGTCAAAAATAAAGTATTGAATTGTCAACTAAGATGTTATGATAGTGTCTGGTTCAATGTACATTCAAACTAATGAGTCCTTAAAGGAGTAGTTCACTTTCAGATTTACAGATAATGTACTCACCACCTTGTCATCCAAGATGCTCATGTCTTTCTTTCTTCAGTCGTAAGGAAATTATGTTTTTTGAGGAAAACATTGCAGGATTTCTCTCCATATAATGGACTTCTATGGTGCCCCCGAGTTTGAACTTCCAAAATGCAGCTTTAAAGGGCTCTAAACTATCACAGCCGTGGAAAGAAAGGTCTTATCTAGCAAAATGATCGGTTATTTTCTAAAAAAAAAAAATTACAATTGATATACTTTTTAACCTCAAATGCTTGTTTTGTCTAGGTCTGTGTGTACTCTGTGTAGAGATTAAAAAGTACATTAGTTGTAAATGTTTTTAGAAAATAATCGATCGATTCGCTAGATAAGACACTTCTTCCTCGGCTGGGATCATTTAGAGCCCTTTGAAGCTGCATTTAAACTGCATTTTGGAAGTTCAAACTCGGAGGCACCATAGAAGTCCATTATATGAAGAGAAATCCTGAAATGTTTTCCTCAAAAAACATCATTTCTTTACGATTGAAGAAAGAAAGACATGAACATCTTGGATGACAAGGGGGTGAGTACATTATCTGAACATTCTGTTCTGAAAGTGAACTACTAAGTTTTAAATCAGTATGATCATCTTTATACCTTTTACAAAGAAAGACTGGATTCAAAATGCAACTGAACTCATACTGTAAATCCCAGTTGAAATATTGTTACAATAAAATATAACGCTGCTTATTAAAATTATATATTACTGTTTTGGTAGTGACACATTTGAAGAAAGGGAAAATATTCCAAAACTTTATGAAGTTGAGAATTAACTGTACAATTACCAGAAATGTGTACCTTGGATATTATACAATTTGCATACATAAAAAATGTGGAAAAATGCTTTTTTTGAGGATGTTTCCAACTCTGACCTTGAACCAATTCTGTAGAATGGCCCAGTGATGTTGTTACAGGACTAGCTGAGATGTTAATTCAGGAACATGTTTCACTTGAGTAAATCACGTTAAGCATTTATCAGTCAGATACTTGCATATTTTGCATATTTTTGGCGATCGGTGCTGTATCAGTTGATTTCAGCAGTGATTAGTTCACAGCCTGACACCAACACAAGCGGATAATTGTCACCCATTTGCTATTCAGCTCGTAATGAAAGGAGTAATCAGCACATCCTCAGGGTGCTCACTCTAATTAAAGAGGCAGAGTGTTGTGACAGGGTCACCTCTGTCACTGGCACTGAACCAACACAGATACAGTTCACTCCTGTGACTGCTGTCATGAAACACACAGTAGCTCTGTCATCATGTACATTACTGTACACTTTCTGTATCGCTTTCATTGCTTTTTGACAGATTGTATTAAGTTGTATAAGTTGTAACAGCTCTCTTGTGATTAAATGCTATGTATACGTCAACGCCTGTGTGCTGGTTGTTTAAAGGGCAGATTTTATTACCAAGATGAAACACTCCAATTGCCTACTGTCACTGCAAATTCTCAATCTTAATGTGAGCTCATGCTGTATATTTCAGTTCACTTTAATCAAAGTTAGTGCATGTGGAGAAATGACTCTGATGCATGAAGGTCTCCAATGTTACACAGCAGGGCATCTGTAATGTCACAGCGGGGGCTCGTTGGTCAATGCTTAAGCCTGGTATTTGCATGTAAATGCAAGTGCTTAATATTTCCAAGTGTCTCAGCATTGATTGATTTAACAGAAGCAGAGTTGCACATGTGCGAGCAGACCTGAGCCAAATGCACAGCCATGCTCTCATAATACTGCTGACTCCAGACCAGCTGACTCCCAGCAAGAGGATCATGACTTGTAATCAAATGAGGATGATCCCCACACAAACACACACATGCTCTCTCTCTCTTTCTCTCTATGCGTCCCTTGCTAACCTCCTTCCATCTCAGTCTTTGTCTCCTTGATGCTGTTTGTTTATGAGATTGACCTTGTGTATATCGATGTCATGCGATTTAGTTATCGATCTGAATGAAGCTGGAAACACTTTTCAGGCTATTGAATGTTTTGAATAACCTTCTTTTTAGGAGAATCATTGGTTTTTAAGGTATTTTTATTATGTGTTTGGGTCATTAGTGGTGTTTGCTATTACTCTCATGTAGATTCTCAAAATTTTAGGGATAGTTCACCCTAGAAATTCTGTCATCTTCTACTCATCCGTTGTTCAGAATGTATTTGTCCATATGTACAGTTGAGGTCCAAAGTTTACATCCGCCTTTCATAATCTGCAAAATGTGAATTATTAGGGATCATACAAAATGCAAGTTATTGTTTATTTAGTACTGACCTGATTAAGATATTTCACATAAAAGATATTTACATATAGTTCACAAGAGAAATAATGGTTGAATTTTTAAAAAACCCAGTTCAAAGGTTTACATCCCCTTGATTCTTAATATTGTGTTGTTACCTGAATGATCCACAGCTGTGTTTTTTTGTTAAGTGATAGTTGTTCATGAGTCCTTTGTTTGTCCTGAACCGTTAAACTGCCTGTTCTTCAGAAAAATCCTTCAGGTCCCACAAATTATTTTGTTTTTTTCAGCAATTTTGTGTATTTGAACCCTTTCCAACAATGACTGTATGAATTTGAGATCCATCTTTTCACACTAATGACAACTGAGGGACTCATATGCAACTATTACAGAAGGTTCAAATGATCACTGATGCTCCAGAAGGAAAAACTATGCATTAAGAGTATTAAAAAAAAAAATCATTTAGTACTACCCTTCAGAGGCTACAGAAGATAGTTACTTGTTTCTCAGAAGATAAAAAAAAAATTACAGTGCTCTTTAAATTCAAAAAGTTTTCACCTTCCAGCTGTTAATGCATCCTTTTTCCTTCTGGAGCATCAGTGAGTGTTTGAACCTTGTAATAGTTGCATATGAGTCCCTCAGTTGTCCTCAGTGTCAAAAAGTAGCGTGTTTACCCACCACGCAATTGCGTGGGGCCCTCCCAGAGGTTTGCTTAGGGCCCCGCGCCCCTGGTATCAAAAGATGGATCTCAAAATCATACAATTATTGCTGGAAAGGGTTTAAATACACAAAAATGCTGAAAAACCAAAGAATTTGTGGGACCTGAAGGATTTTTCTGAAGAACAGCGGGCAGGACAAACAAGGGACTCATGAACAACTATCTCTTAATAAATTAAACAGCTGTGGCTCATTTAGATTTTTTCTCTTATCCTCACCAAGGCTGCTTTTATTTACCAAAAATACAGCAATAATTCTGAAATATTATTACAATTTAAAATAAATGGTTTTTATTTTAAATTATTTGATGTTTTAAAATTTGTATTTATTCCTGTGGTGGCAAGGCTGAATTTTCAGCAGCCATCACACAATCCGAAATGATTCTAATACTTTGATTTAAAAACATTTTTCCCCCAGTAGAAAGTTTACAAGAACAGAATTTATGTGAAACATAAATCTCTTGTAGCATTGTGTTTTTCTGTCATTTTTGATCAATTTAATGCATGCTTGTTGGAAAAAAATAGTTTAGAAACGTACTACAATACCAAATCTTTTCTTAAAGCAATATAAAATTGTAAATTCTATCACCATTTACTCAGCCCGTTGTTGTTCCTGGAAGCATGTTTCTGCCACTAAACAAAATGGTAATTGACTTTTTATCTCAAAAATTTGACTTTTTTTCTTGCAATTGTGAGTTTACACCCCACAATTCTGATTATTTTATATATATTTATAGAAACTAACACTTCTAACTTTTCTCAGAATTGTGTGATATAAACTGGCAGTTACAAGATCTAAACTCGCAATTCTGACTTTTTTTATCACACATTTTAACTTGCAGTTCTGACTCTTTTCTCAGAATTCCGAGTTTACATCTCCCAATTGTGATTTTTTTTCTCTCAGAATTGCGAGTTTAGTCAGAATTTTGAGATATAAACTCACAAAAGTGAGTCAGAATTGCGAGATATACACATGCAATTGCGAGATTTTAACTTTTTAGCTTGCAATTATGACTTCTTTTCCAGAACTGCCAGTTTATATCTCGCAAATGTGACATTTTTTTCTCAGAATTGCGACTTATTAATTTAGAATTGCGAGATATACACATGCAATTGCACGATTTTAACTCACAGTTCTGACTTTTTTCGTTTATAACTTGCAGTTGTGACTTTTTTTCTCAGAATTGCAAGTTATTAAGTCAGAACTGTAATATATACAAATGCAATTGTGAGATTTTTAACTCGCAGTTCTGATTTTTTTTCTTTTTATAGCTTGCAGTTGTGACTTTTCCCCCTCAGAATTGCATGTTAAGACAGAATTGCAAGATATAAACTCCAAATTCGGAGAAAAAAGTCAGAATTGCGAGATATACACATGGAATTGCGAGATTTTAACTTTTTAGCTTGCAATTATGACTTCTTTTCCAGAATTGTGAATTTATATCTCGCAAATGTAACTTTTTTCTCAAAATTGCGAGTTAAAGGGATGGTTCGGAGTAGAATTGACTTCATTGCTATACACTCCGAAGCCCATCTAAATACCCCATCCGAAGTGTTTTTTACCTTAGTCGAACATTTATGGAGATATTAGAGTTTTTCGAATTGCTTGTTACAGGAGTGAATGGTACATGTGATGTATCTCGTAAATTGCACCACTAAACGTGCAAGTAATCTTACCAAACTTGTACAGTAGTGTAAATAGGTTATGTACTCACAAAACGCTGCATCAGAACATTTGTAAGTCCACCATGAGTGTTTTAAAAACACGTTTTACCCGAGAACTACTAGTCTCAGAAACTACAAGTCGACGTCACTTCCCTGGTTTGAAAAAAGCACGTAAAAGTCCTCCTACTACATCTGTGTGCATGTCAACTTGTAGGAGGACTTTTACGTGCTTTTTTCAAACCAGGGAAGTGACGTCGACGTGTCGCCATTTGTAGTTTTTGAGACTAGTAGGGATCGGCTAAAACGTGTTTTTAAAACACTCATGGTGGACTTACGAATGTGCTGATGCAGCGTTTTGTGAGTACATAACCTATTTACACTACTGTACAAGTTTGGTAAGATTACTTGCACGTTTAGTGGTGCAATTTACGAGATACATCACATGTACCATTCACTCCTGTAACAAGCAATTCGAAAAACTCTAATATCTCCATAAATGTTTGACTAAGGTAAAAAAAAACTTCGGATGGGGTATTTACATGGGCTTCAGAATCAGAATCAGAATCAGAATGAGCTTTATTGCCAGGTATGTTTGCACATACTAGGAATTTGTTTTTGTGACAGAGCTCCACAGTGCTACAGAATGACAGTGACAAGACGATACATATTATAAAAAGAACAATATAGAGGTATACAAGACAGACAATGTGCAAAAATAGCAAAGACATTTGAATGGAAGTAAGTATGTGCTTTAAATAAATAACGGAAAAATGAATAAAGAATGTATAGTGTTGTATGTTCCACGATCAAGTGTTCATGAGATGGATTGCCTGAGGAAAGAAACTGTTTCGGTGTCTGGTCGTTCTAGTGCTCAGTGCTCTGTAGCGCCGACCGGATGGTAACAGTTCAAAAAGTGAGTGTGCTGGATGTGAGGGGTCCAGAGTAATTTTGGCAGCCCTTTTTCGTACTCTGGATAAGTACAGATCTTGAAGGGTAGGGAGGGTTGTACCAATGATTCGCTCAGCAGTCCGGACTATCCGACGTAGTCTTCTGAGATCAGAATTTGTAGCTGAGCTGAACCAGATGGTAATTGAAGTGCAGAGGACGGATTCAATGATGGCAGAGTAAAACTGTTTCAGCAGTTCCTGTGGCAGGTTGAGCTTCCTCAGCTGGCGAAGGAAGTACAGTCTCTGCTGGGCCTTTTTCACAATGGAGTCTATGTGAATGTCCCACTTCAGGTCCTGGGAGATGGTATTGCCAAGGAACCTGAATGACTCCACTGTGTTTACAGTGCTGTTCATGATGGTGAGTGGGGGGAGAGCAGGGGGGGTTTTCCTGAAGTCTATGATCATCTCCACAGTTTTGAGCGTGTTGAGCTCCAGGTTGTTATGACTGCACCAGACAGCCAGCTCTTTTACCTCCTGTCTGTAAGCAGACTCGTCACCGTCCTGAATGAGGCCGATAAGTGTGGTGTCGTCTGCAAACTTCAGGAGCTTGACAGAGGGGTCTTTGGAGGTACAGTCATTTGTATACAGGGAGAAGAGCAGTGGGGAGAGGACACAACCCTGAGGGGCGCCAGTGCTGATAGTACGGGTGCTGGATGAGAATTTTCCCAGCCTCACTAGCTGCTGCCTGTCTGTCAGGAAGCTGTTGATCCACTGACAGACTGATGTGGGCACAGAGAGCTGAGTTAGTTTGGGCAGGAGGAGGTTTGGGATGATAGTGTTGAAGGCTGAACTGAAGTCCACAAACAGGATCCTCACATAAGTCCCTGATTTGTCCAGATGCTGCAGTATGAAATGTAGACTCATGTTCACTGCATCATCTACAGACCTGTTTGCACGATAAGCAAACTGCAGGGGGTCCAGTGAGGGTCTGGTGATGTCCTTCAGATAAGCCAGAACCAGTTTCTCAAACGACTTCATGACGACAGATGTTAGCGCCACAGGTCTGTAGTCGTTAAGTCCTGTTATTTTGGGTTTCTTTGGAATGGGGATGATTTCAGAACGTTTGAGAGAGGCGGGGACTTCACACAACTCCAAAGACCTATTGAAGATCTGTGAGAAAATGGGTGCCAGCTGATCTGCACAGGTTTTCAGACAGGCTGGTGTGACACCGTCAGGGCCTGGTGCCTTTCTTCTTTTGTTCTTTTTGAAGACCTTGCGTACCTCATCTTCACTGATTTGAATGGGAGTTGCAGGAGTGGGGGAGAGGGGTGATGTTGGAGGTGTAAATGGTGTCTTTTCAAACCGACAATAGAACTCGTTCAGATCGTCTGCCAGTTGCTGATTCTGCAAAGTGCTGGGGGATGATGTCTTGTAATTGGTGATGTGTTTTAGACCTTTCCACACTGATGAAGAGTCACTGGAATGAAATTGGTTCCTTATCTTTTCGGAATAATTCGAAGTGCATAGCAATGAAGTCAATTCTACTCCGAACCATCCCTTTAAGTCAGAATTGCGAGATATGCACATGCAAATGCACGATTTTAACTCACAGTTCTGACTTTTTTCAAGTTTATAGCTTGCGATTGTGACTTATTTTCTCAGAATTGCAATTTATATCTCACAGTTGTGATTTTTTCCCCTCTCAGAATTGTGAGTTTGTATCTTGCAATTGTGACTTTTTTTTCTCAGAATTGCATGTTAAGTCAGAATTGTAAGATATAAACTCACAATTCTAAGAAACAAAGTCAGCATTGCGAGATATACACATTTTAACTTGCAGTTCTGACTCTTTTCTCAGAATTGCGAGTTTACGTCTCGCAATTGTGATTTTTTTTCTCTCAGAATTGTGAGTTTAGTCAGAATTGTGAGATATAAACTCGCAATTCACAAAACATATCAGTCTTTTTTCCCCTTTACTGGACATTATAATACAATTGTAAGTTTATATGTAAAAAAAAAAAAAAAAGTCAGAGTGGCAAGTTATAATTCAGTTTTAAGATTAGGGTTTCTGAAAAACTATAATCCATTACAAGAACATGCATATATATAGATATGATACTTTATATGAGTATCTAATATTTAGCCTAATAAAAATGACTATTGAGCAAATACACTGGTCAGAGTTGCATGGCATAGTCTCTAGCACCTAACGCAGTCATCCATGCAAAAAGGATACCGTTTTATGGTTATTATATCATATAGCCTATTACTTCCGTAAGCGTTTATGGGTTTTTATGTGCGTGAGAAAAAGCTTTCAAATCCTTTCATTGCCAACGGCTCATTGCGATGCATCTGTGCGGCCAAAACAGACCTATTCATAGATTTAATTCGTGGAATTTTCCCCGTCTCACCTCGAGCTCTTTGACAGCGAAATCCCACTTTGTGCTTATAACCAACGCAAGCATAATCCGTCCGCACAGACTGCCATCGAGTAATTTCATTTCCAAAGCTCACGCTGGCTCAGTGCCTACAACCCTGACAAGTGATTACTCATCCAGCGCTTTTTTCACTTTGTGGTACACGTGTTTGCGGCCGAGACTGTATACATACGCATTCTCTCATTTAGACCTGGCAAAGCTCATGAACGCGCTCGTAATTGTGTCCGTCCCTAACCGTAATGTCAGTAGCTGTTCATTTGAATGCCATAAGCGCGGGAACAAGAAGGGAGGCATTGTTTTCTTGGGGGGGTCAGTGTTAAACGCACGTAAGGACATTTTGAGCCGCAGTTACGGATTAAAGAGAATAGAGAGTCTGAATTATCTCCATGGGCTTAGTAACACAATTATCCCTCTGCTCCGTTTTCATTTGTCTAATGTTATAAAGGTCTTCCCTGAATTATGTAAGGATAACAGCCAGGCAAATCTCTAAATTAATGTCTTTTTTCTTTTTTTAAAAGACAAAAGACATGTAGGAACAAGGTCCACAGAGCCACAGTTGTAGAGGAGCGTGTCATGGTTGTTGTTTCTCGTGACCGCATGAACCGTCCAAGATGAAGTACAAGAAGTTTTTTACCGTCATGCAGGCGGCTGTTGGCATCGTGCCGCTCAACAAACGAGAATTCCTTCCACCCCCTCGAAGACTCTGGAAGTCTCATGAGTAAGTGTGTGTTTGTTTGTGTCAGTTTGTGTGTTTTTAGTGGGCAGGTGAGCGCTAAGGAAAATAAAAGATGGCTTGATGCCTAGAGTCACACCTCACAGAAATGCTGATGCGGTTATTTTTGGACTCTATTTATAGCATTGATTCTTTTTGCTTTTTATTTATTTATTTATGATAATGAGCTCAAACTAGTCTCCAGGGAGTAAAAAGACGAATGCTGTTGGTTTAATATGAGATGGAATTGTGTTTCCTAATGGGCTCTTGTATTTCATTTGGAATGAACAATGAAGTCATCAAAATAGAAGCCTGGTTTTATTTTTGTTAGCTTTCATTGAATTTTCTGCCTATTTATTGATGTTTGAAATATTCAGTCTTACTCACAATGCAAAGCCAGTTTGCTAAATGAAATCTGTAGACATTTTTTTTTTCACGTTTTCAGGATCCAGGTAGTTGGGTAAACTTCTATTGTGGTAAACAGAAACCATTTGTGTTTCCATTTGCTCCTATAGCAAAATAAAAAACCTGATTGCGTTTCTATGACTTTGCAAATAAGAAAAACATATTCAGAGATTGATTATGTTGATTGGATGAGAGAAAGATGTTATTTGCGGTCAACTTGTTTTCTGTAATATAATGTCTCTTCTGCTCACCAGGCCTGCATTTATTTGATTCGAAGTACAGCAAAAACAGTAAGATTTTGAAATATTTTTACTATTTAAAATTACTGTTTTCTATTTTAATATATTTTAAAATGTAATTTATTTCTGTAATCAAAGCTACATTTTCAGCATCTTTACTTTAGTCTTCAGTGTCACATAATCTTTTAGAAATCATTCTAATATGCTGATTTTTATAATAATGATCGGAAAGAAATTATAGAAATAATTTTATTTAGTAAGGATGCTTTAAATTGATCGAAAGTGATGATAAAAACACTTATAATGTTACAAAAGATCTATTTCAGATAAATGCTGTTCTCCTGAACTTTCTTTTAATGAGAGAAACCTGAAAAAATTCATGTTTTCAACATAATAATAATAATAAATGTTTTTTGAGCAGCAAATCAGAATATTAATGATTTCTGAAGAATCATGTTACTGGAGTTATGATGCTAAAAATTCAGCTTCGAAATTACATGAATAATTTACATTTTAAAATGTTTTCAAATAGAAAGCAGTTATTTTAAATAGTAAAAATATTTCTAAATTTTACTCTTGCTATAGTTTGGGTCAAATAAATGCAGGCTTGGTGAGCAGAAGAGACATTAAATATCTTACTGTTTAAAAACTTTTGACTGGTAGTGTATATTTTTTTAAAAGTTGCTAGATTTGAGAAAATGCATCAAAACACTCTGTGAAAAGGGTCCATTAAGCAGTTCATTAAGGCATATATAAATTGGCAATATACAGTATGTGTGTGATGAAATATACAGATTTTACTTTTATTTTTTTATTATTATTTTTCTTTGTATTTATTATTTTTATACAATCAATTCAAAAGTGTGAACCACTTTACATACAGACCCAAAAAAGTTTTTGGTGGATTATTTCAGGTGTGCAGTTTGTTTTTGGGTTAGTGTGAACTTTTTCATTTTTTTAAAGAAATTTTGAATTAAAATTGAAATACCTCCCACCGTATAAAACAGCATAAAAAAGAGTGAAATTGTATAAAATCGAGCTCTTGAGAAGTATTTTTATGGTAAAAAGCCTTAATCTGACACTCAGGAAAGACAGATTTCCTGATTTTTCTATGGTCAGTGACATTTTTAATTTTCTATTTTTCTTTCACATCAAAATATTTACATACTGAATTGCATTTTTTTTGTTTTTGCATATTGAATTGTGATTGGTATTTTTCCGCACACCTATTTATCCATCTATAAAACCCGACAGATAGAAAAAGACGGCCACCCACTGAGTGTCATGAAAGCTATTGTACAAAGCATCTCATGTAGTGAATGGTTTCAACTCAAGATCCTGCTTTCAGGCTTCAGATATTTTTAGCAAAGTGTGATTGTCTTTCTCCATACTACTTTCGTTAGATGTAAAAGTTAAGCAAATGTAACTTGAGGCTTGAGTGATGTGACATTTGACATGAATGTAGGGTTTGTTTCAGTTTTGTGGAAATGTCACATAGGGGTCAGTTTACCCACGCTGAGTCCCGCGAGACAAACGGAAAGCCTTCTCAGAGCGGTTCAGTCCTGTCACTCTGACACTGACTGGAAAACAAGCAGCAGACAAAACACCAGATATCTGTATTCATGAAGAAAATACGAGCAGTGCTTAACTCTGCAAAAAATGTTAAGGTTTTGTGAGTGGGAGCCAGAGTTTTGCTATGTGGCTGTTACGTCGTTTGGACCATTTCTATGTGGTTGCTTAATGTCACAAGTCATAATAGTCCACAATATTCTGGTCTCTGTTCACATTTTTCTTTAATGTGGAAGTAAGCCTATATAGGTGAGACTTTTGGTTCATTAGCCACTATAGGGAAATATCTAGAAGAATAACAAAGTGCAGTAAACGGTGAAACTGTTTGCACTACAAACCAGTGTGATTATAATTAAGATAATGCATTAAAATAATATAGTAAGACACATCAATCTGCAATATAAAGCAGCAAAACGAGCTGTTTGTACAACTAATAGCTGAACACGGGTGAGACCGGAAGCCAGACCCATAACATTTACAAATGGCCACGCCCACTCGTACGGGAATATGACTTAAAGGGATAGTTCACCCAAAAATGAAAATTACCCCATGATTTACTCACCCTCAAGCCATCGTAGGTGTATATGACTTTCTGCATCCAGACAAATACAGTCAGAGTTATATTAAAACATGCACACTTTATTAAAAATAAAGGTACTTTAAAAGGTTCTTCAAGCGATGCCATAGAACAACCATTTTTGGTTCCACAAAGAACCATTCAGTCAAATGTTCTTTAAAGAACCATCTGAAACAGAAAGGTTCTTCAGATGTTTAAGGTTCTTTATGGAACCATTTAGACAAGAAATTCTTCTATGGCATTGTAAAGCACCTTTATTTTTGAGAGTGTAGCATATTCTCATCGAAGCCATTTACTGCTATTATAAAGCTTCGAAGAGCCAGGACATTTTTTAATATAACTCTGATTGTATTCATCTGCAAGAAGAAAGTCATATACACCTAGGATGGCTTGAGGGTGAGTAAATCATGGGGTAGTTTTCATTTTTGGTAAACTATTCCTTTAAGTGTAGGGCAGCGGTTCTTAACCAGGAACAAGTAATCAAATTTATAGTAAAAAAGTAAAATGAGATTTTTTTCTTGTTTTATCCCATGCAACTGACCAATTGCTTTGAATGTCTGGTCTCAAAAATAAGTAAAAAATAAAAATATAACTTTATGTTGACAGAATCAAATTTGTTGCCACTAAAAGTAAACATTCTGCAGGGAAAGTGTTTGATTATAGTAACGCATCATATCAATATTAACGATTAATGCATGAATCAACCTCTTTCAGAACGTTGACCATTTTTGGCACAGTTTATCAAGCATCGCTGTATGTGGCTAGATGTATGCATCCTAAATCATTTAAAAAAATGAGATCACTCAAAGGAACATGAACACATCACAGCACAATTATTAAAATGCAGTTAATAGTTAAACAAAGTGTTGAATGAAAAATTAAAGACGTTTCTTTGCCACTGCTGATTACTGTATATCACTGTTCAAAAGTTTGAAATCAGAATGTTTTTTTCCTCAAAACTAATGCTTTTCTTCAGCAAGGATGCATTAAATTGATCACAAGTGACTTTTTTGCATGCATTGTTAGAAAATATTTCTATTTTGAATACACTTTTTTTTTAATCCTGAAAAAAAAATCATGATTTTCACAAAAATATTAAAGAGCACAAACGTTTTGCACTTACAGTACTTCACGATTTGGTCAGTTATCCGGATGCACGGCCATATTGGCGATACTTGGATGTAAACAAAAGCATGGATTGCACGGCTACTGAATATAATGTTCTGCTAATTTATGCTGTCTAAACCATGGAAAAAATTGGTGGAAGCTGCTAAATCATATAGAGAAGGACTTAGTAAACAGAAAAAGGTGCAATATTTTGGCACACTAAAGTTAATAGGCGGTAAATATACGTACGCGCAGTATTAATTAAGATATTAGCCTAATATTTCACCTGTGTGAACGGAAATGATAAGAACAAACATGAATGTTGTCAAGATTCTTGCCCTGGAAATCCTGCTTCAGTTTGGCCAACAACAAATGCATTTTGTTCCTCAGACAGTTTTTTGCACTCTTCTCCTTGATTTGTTATAACTTTTGGCAGTCTATAGTACGCCAAATGTTTTTCCCAGTGCGACCGATTAGTACAGCCCAAAACATGACAATAATTGACCATTTTCAGCAGCAATAATCAGCAAAACATGCAAGTTTCATTCAGTTCAGTGGCATTGTTTACATTCAGTGCCACCAATATGGCTGATTGGAGATGGGTTGTGAAAAAAAAAAAAAAAATTTGACACTAAAGACTGGAGTAATGATGTTGAAAATTCAGCTTTGCATTACAGGAATAAATACAATGTTAAAATATTAAAAAAAAAAATTGTGATCAAATGATCAAATAAATGCAGGTTTGGTAAGTATAAGAGACTTTCAAAAACATAAAAAAAATCTTACCGATCCCAAACGTTTGAACGATAATGTGTGCATTTATTGCATTTATCGTTATAAACCTTTATGACTTTATTTCCTTTGAAACACAAAAAAACTTATTTTGAACAACCAAATGACCCCACTGACTTGTGGTATAATATGGAACACACTTCTAAAAATAAAGGGTCCCAAAAGGGTGTTTAGCAGCCACAAAAGAACCATTTTTGTTTCCCCAAAGAATATTTTAGTAACAGGTAACACCTATTAATGATTAACTATGACTTTTCCCTCAATAAATTCCTAATTTGCTGCTTATTAATAGTTTGTAAAGTAGTTGTTAGGTTTAGGTATTGGGTAGGATTAGGGATGTAGAATAAGGTCATGTAGAATAAAGACAACTTTGTTTAGAGCGTGTGTTTGTTAAAAGTAGCATTGCGTGTGGTCTCTATCTTGTATGTCACATTCACATGCTGAGGAAGATTTACACAGAGACACCCTACAGCGCGCAGAGGACTGACTGTGTTATTGGATGCATGTTTATGTGTGTGAGAGGGCATGTCAGCTAGAATCAAGGCTCATGACTCTGTGTGTGTGTGAGAGAGAGAGAGAGAGGGGGGGTGGGGGGGGACAGTTGCCATTGGCTGGCCAGTTCGGGGCTGCACCTGTTGTGTGTGTGTGTGTGTGTGTGTGTGTGTGTGCGTGTGTGCGTGTATACGGAGCGCACAGGTCCTGCGCTAGAGAGTGGAGGCAACAACCTTCTCTCTCTCTCTTTCTCTCTGTCTTTCTATCTTTCTCCTCCTCTCTCCCACTCGTGCCTCACTCTCCACTCTAACAACATCCAGGGACCCAAACCTCTCCTCCCTTCTACTCTCATCTTCAACTCTTTCATTCCGTCCGTCCATCTGTCCCTCTTGAGCCGTCACCATGCGTCTGGGAATTTCGGGCTTCATTACGGATATCCTCAGCACTTCCAGCAACATCTGCTTCTGCTGGGCGGAGGGAAAGGTAGAGCAGAGAGGAACTTAACTTCTTTAGCACTTTGTTTTTCTCTTTGTAACGCGCTGCTGTGGTGTTTTATTGTCTGGAATGAGCCTGGTTGTGTTGGAATTATCTTTGTGTGAGTGTTCCTTGGCAAGCAGGGGTGTTTTGATGTGTTGAGCGGCGGCAGCTCGTTGTCACAACATGTGGCCACCCGAGAGTGGGAAGACAAATAGGCAGAGAAAGAAACCTTTAGATTAATGACAAATAACTCTGAGGCAGACGTCTTGATTACACTTCTGACTTGTTACAAACCAGACTGACAGCTCTAGATGGAGTTTATTCTGTAGGATGTGTTGTGTCGCACCCAACAGGCATTGTTCGCCCGAAAAATTAAAATTCTGTCATTATTTACTCACCCTAATGTTGTTTCAGACCTGTATGAGTAGTTTAGCAAAATGTTAATGCTCCTCTTGTATATAAGATGAGAGTGAATTGGGAGTGGGGCTGCCAAGCCACAAAGAAGTATCATAAAATTATGAGAAAAGTAGTCCATGAGTGCTGTATTTGAAATCTTTTGAAGTCATGATATCTTAGTCAAGTTTTATCAAATTATTTAGTGCTTTGCCTTTGGAAATACATTTCTAAAACGAGACAACCAGGTAATTTCTTCTTCTCAGGCATATTCCAGTGTATTTATATTTTATTTTATTTTTAAATGTCACATTATTTTAATATAAAATCTAATGTCATTTAATGTAAACATCTAATAAATATTAGTATATTATGTATATTATGCATTTAATTTATATATGATATATAGAGATTTATATTTTGCTTTTATGACTATTAATTTATTTTTGACTACTTTATTGGCATTTAAAGGGCTCAAAAGTTACAATTTTGTGTTTTTTGGTCCACGTCTGTTTTTTTTATATGCTACTTTGTCCTAAAAACTTGGCAAAGCTAACTTAGATATGGACATTTGTTATTTACAGTCATTCTCTTCTGGTGAAAACAGATGTTTTCTAAAGTAATTTTATTCCAAATTCTTATATATATTTGTCTATTGTATTATGTATTTTATGCATTTAATTTATATATGATATATAGAGATTTATATTTTGCTTTAATGACTATTAGTTTATTTTTGACTACTTTCTTGGCATTTAAAGGACTCAAAGTTACAGTTTTGTGTTTTTTGGTCCATATCTGTTTTCTATATGCTACTTCATCCAAGTTGGCAAAGCTAACTTAGATTTGCACATTTCTTATTTACAGTCATTCTGTTCTAGAGACAAACAGATGTTTTAATGACTTTTACTGGCAAATTATGGTTCAAATCTCATTCACTTCGTTAAATATTGAATAGTAAGGACTGCAAAGATTTATTGGTCTTGCATGTTGCCGAACCTGAATGTACGTGCATTTTACTTATTGAGTGAACTGTTATTTAAATGTGACCCTGGACCACAAAACCAAAAAGTCTTAGGGTCATTTTTCTGAAATTGGGATTTATACATCACCTGAAAGCTGAAAAAATAAGCCGAGATACAGCTGTTTGAAAACCTAGAATTTGAGGGTGCAACAAGATATTGAGAAAATCACCTTTAAATTTGTCTAAATGAAGTTCTTTGCAGTGCATATTACTAAGCAAAAATTAAGTTTTGATATGAAAATGTACAAAATATCTTCACTGAAACATAATCTTTGCTTAATATAATTTTTGGCATAAAAGAAAAATCGATTTCAACCTATAAAATGTATTTTTGGCTATTGCTACAAATATACCCGTGACCCAGGGTCACAAATGTTGTGTTTATAGCTTTAGAGACTCATTGTACAGTATGTATTTTCATAATTGCTAGTTTCTTTTTTTACATGTTGTGTGGGGTGTCTGCTCAGAGTTGCTAAGGATCATGGGAATGATATGTTTGGTGCCTCGTTCACAAGCCGCTGTGTCTTTGTGACCTTAGAGGAGAAAACAGCAAGTGCTGACAAGTGATAAATCCACGCTGACCACCCAGCGACAGACATTCATTTGCTTTTATTTGCTTTGGAGTCCTACATACAAGATCCGAGCGCTGCAAAACTGTCATTAAAAATGAAATAAAGAGCAAAATTGATGTTTTCACATTACACTTCTAGCCTACTTTCCTGGCATTTTTCACTTTGCTTTTAAAGGGCTGTAATTACAGTCAATAATTTAATAGCACAGCCTAACTGTGTCACCAGTAATTCTGTTTAAACAATGTTGTATCCATTAGTGTGTAGTACATGTTTGTGTGTGGGTTTAAGTGGAGGCATTTTCCCTCCCATCCCAAACGCTGTGAATCTCCCTGCTCAAGGCGAGTGGGAGGACGTATTTCATTTTCTAATCAGTCTGTCTTGGATGTGTTACGACATCACTTGGCCAGATTAATGCTTCCATATTGATCGATCAATTTGGACCTGTAGATCTACGACTGTGATGTAGCAGGCCAGCTTAACTCATCCGACGCTGTTTACTCCCAGAGGTCCAATAGATCCTTCTGTCTCCAGAGAGCTGCTCTTCTGCATAACAGAGCCACATGCCCCTTCCTATCCATCTCTGCCCATCATATTCATAGATATTTGACTGACAGTGGTATATTTTGAAAAAATCAGGGGACTTTTTGTAAATAACCTTCATGAAATTTCATAAATAGTGTTCAAATGAAATTCTGGCACACCATTCTTGCCCTCTTCTTATAGTTGTCAAGTCTGAATGAAATCTGATGACAAGAACTGGCCAATTTGAGGTTGTTGTCCTGTTTGAGATGTTGTGTTCCATGTATACTGTCAAACTATCTTCTTTAGATGAAGTTTATTCAGTAGGATGTGTTGTTATGCTTGTTGCTTAAAGGCAAAAATTATGGCAATTATGCCATCTTTTACTCATCCTCATGTCTTTTTAAACTTGTATGACTTTCTTTTATCTGTGGGACACCAAAAGAGATATAAGCTAAATGCTGATGCTGCTTTTTTCTGTAGTTGTAAGTAAAATCAGATGACAAAAACAGGCCAATTGGGTTGTTGTCCATGTATTCTGTCAAAATGCCTTAAATGTTATTTAAAATGTGGTTCAGGGCATTTTAGCATCTCTAGAGGTGTATTAGTGACATACCGTTGTTGTAGTCTTCTTATAAGTCTGGGTCAAGTCTGGGTAAGATCACATGACAACAATTAGCCAATTTGGGGTTGTTCTCCTTTTTGAGATGTTGTAATTTCCATGTGTACTGTCAAAACTCTCTCTTTAGATGGAGTTTATTCAATAGGATGTGTGTGTTATGCTCACCTAGATGCTTAAAGGCAAAAAATATGGCAATTTTGTCATCATTTGCTCATCCTCATGCCATTTATAAACCTGTAGGACTTTCTTTTACTTTTGCAACATAAAAAAAGATGTTTAGCTAAATGTAGGTGCTGCTCTAGTCCATAGTTTTCAGCTCTGGTGAAATCAGATAACAAAACAGGCCAATTGCCAGTGGTTGTCCTGTTTGAGATGTTGTGTTTTCCATGAATTCTGTCAAAATGCCTTAAAGGTTATTGAAAATGTAGTTAAAGGTGGTTTAGAGTCTCTAAGGTGTATTAGTGCATACAGTCATTGTAGTCTTCTCATAGTTGTCAAGTTTGGGTAAAATCAGATGACAAGAACTGGGCAGTTTGGGGTTGTTGTCCTTTTTGAGATGTTGTATTTTCCATGTATACCATCAAAATGCATTCTTTAGGTGAAGTTTATTCAATAGTATATGTTCTTTTACGCTCACCTAGTTGCTTCTTTTACTCATCCAGATGTCATTTCACACGTGTATGACTTTCTTTTATCTGTGTAACACACACACACAAACACAAAAATTAGCTAAATATTGATGATCTTTTCCATATTTTTTTGTCATGTCTGCTTGACTCTAATTTTGGATGGTTGTCCTGTTTAAGATGTTGTATTTTCCATGTATTTTGTCAAAATGCCTTAAAGGTTAAAAAGTGGTTCAAGGCGTTTTAGCATCTCTAGAGGTGTATTAGTGGCATACCGTTGTTGTAGTCTTCTTATAGTTTTCAAGTAAGAATAAAAATGACAAGAACTAGGCAATTTGGGGTTGTTCTCCTTTTTGAGATGTTGTATTTTCCATGTAAACTGTCAAAATTCTCTCTTTAGATGGAGTTTATTCCATAAAATATGTTGTGTTAAGCTCACCTAGATGGTTAAAGGCAAAAAAAAATATGGCAATTCTGTCATCATTTGCTGATCCTCATGCCATTTCAAAGACTTTTTTTTACTGTGCAACACAAAAGAGACATTTAGCTAAATGTCGATGCTGCTCTAGTCCATAGTTTTCAGCTCTGGTGAAATCTGATAACAAAACAGGCCAATTGTCAGTAGTTGTGTTTTGAGGTGGTTTAGGTGGTTTGTTTTCCATGTATACTGTCAAAATGTCTTCTTTAAATAAAGTTTATTCAGTAGTTATGCTGCTCTTGTCCATAGTTGTCAAGTCTGGGTAAAATCAGATGACAAAAACTGGCCAATGTGCGGTTGTTGACCTTTTTGAGATGTTGCATTTTCCATGTATACCTTCAAAATGCCTTCGTTAGATGGAGTTTATTCAGTAGGATATGTTCATTTTGCTCACTTGTAAACTTTCTTTTATATGTGGAACACAAAAAGAGATGTTTTAGCTGAATATTGGTGCCCTTTTCCATAGTTGTCAAGTCTGATTGAATTTTGGATGGTTGTCCTGTCTGATATTCAAAGATGCATTAGTGGCATACCGTTGCTAGCCTTCTCATAGTTGTCAAGTCAAGGTAAAATCGGATGACAAGAACTGGCTAATTTGGAGTTGTTGTCCTTTTTGAGATATTTTATTGTCAAAATACCTTCTTTAAATGAGTTTATTCAGTTTGTTTTATGCTCACCTAGTTGATTTAAGATGTTGTGCACTGTCAAAATGCCTTAAAGGTTATTGCAAATGTGGTTCAAGGTGGTTTAGAGTCCCAGAGGTGTATTGGTACACCAAAATAGACTGTTCTTTCTTTAAGCATTGGAAAATATTGCAACGTCTGCAAAATGCAAATGAACCCAGAGCGGATTGAGACTTTGCATCGATCCCGAATGACCCGGTGAAACGGCTACATGACATTACTGTTGATTTTTAGCATTAGTTCATCTGCTTTTAAAGCTTTAAAAACCAAAACTGGTTTGCATTAGTTGCATGTCCATGTTGATCTGGGATGGCTGATTTTTGCTGACATTTCTCCCAAGGCTGAAATGTTTGAAGCCTGAGGGACAGCAATCGTGTGTCCCGTTTTAGGATGCCGAGCTTATCCGCAGGCGTCAATATGTGTCAGGACACTGTGGTTCCGCGAGCAGCCAGTGCCCATTAAGCCAACCCGTTTGGAACAGACAAGCTTAAACATGCTTTCGTTACTTAAAT
>NC_133375.1:34715200-34802700 GCF_049309525.1 Garra rufa | reverse complement strand
ATTCACTGTCCTGATTTTATGGCTGGTACAAAGAGTCATCACGTGACCCATGAAACACAGATGAGGGTTAATATGAGAGGGTCATTATCTCTCATCCCATGGCCTCCTCTGCCCCCTCTCTCTTCATCATCTTCTGTCCTCTAATCTTTCCCGAGCCTTCTGTCTTTCCTCCGCTCTTTCTTGTGCTCTGTCCTTCTCTCTCCTGGAGATCCCCTGTGATGTTTAAACTGTGATTCAGTCCGATGTCTGTCAGGAGAAGGCATCCGCCTCATTTCACTGAGGTCTTGTGTAATTTAATCTCAGTAACGTTCTACAGGTTTGCTGTAAAATGTGGACATGGTAATTAGTTAATTTTAACTTCTTTTTTTGTGTGTTCTACTTTGGTCTTTAGTCTGCTGATTAATGTTTAACAAGGCTTTTTCCATGTTCATTATATGTTCTCAGCTGATTATGAATTTAATATCTCAAAGAGTCGATTCAATGAATTATTTTTGTTTCGGGTGGTGTCCAAAATAGATTCTTGATTGATCATTTAACCTGAGAACTGCTTGTGAACTAATCATTCAAACAGGTTTCGTGAACTAAATCAATGAATTAAAATTAGTTTTGAATTAAAATTAGGTAAGTGAATTGATTAAACCGATGAATTAGGAAAGTACAATTTAAAAAAGGACTCAAAAGATCAATTTGTTTATGAATCAGAAATTTTACTCTCTACTGTACTGTAAATCATTCAGAAGAAGATTCTTGATTCAGTGAGTCAGCGAGTTCAAGAATCACTTGTACCAACTCTTTAGGTGAGTGAGAGAATCTGAGAAGTTTTTGTGAAACGAATCAATCAATAAATTAAAATTGCAATTAAAAAATATTCAAGATTCTTGAGCCAATTGTTTAAGTAAATTGTTATCCTGAGAAATGTTTGCAAATGAATAATTCAGATAGGTTTTGTGAACTGAATCAGCTGATGAATTAAGAATTACAATTTAAAAATTTTATCAAACGATCAATTAGTTCATAAATCAGGCACTCTCTGTGAATCGTTCAGAAGAAGATTCTTGATTCAGTGAGTTCAAGAATCACTTGTACCAACTCTTTAGGTGAGTGAGAGTGAGTGAATCTGAGAACTGCTTGTGATTAAACCATTCAAACCGGTTTTGTGAACAGAATCATCCAATGAACTAAATTACATTTTTTTTTAAAGTCAAGGTTCACTTGATGCAGTTCTTTAAGTAAGTTGTTAACCTCAGAACTATTTGCAAATAAATGCTGAATTAAGAATTACCTTAAAAATGGACTCAAAAGACAATTTTGTTCATGAATCAGACATTTTGCTCTGTACTGTACTGTGGATCATTCCGAAGATTCTTGAGTCAGTGAGTCAACAAGTTCAGTAGTCACCTGTACCAACTCTTTAAGTGAGTGAATCTAAGAACTGACTTTGTGAACAGATTTTGTGAACTGAATCAACCAAACAAAAATTCAAGAATCACTTAATCCAATTCTTTAAGTGAGGAAGTTGTTAAAATATCATTTTGTTCATAAGTCAGACATTTTACTCTATACTGTACTGTGAATCATTCCGAAGAAGATTCTTGATTCAGTAAGTGAGCAAGTTTAAAGAATCGCTTGTATCAACTCTTTAAGTGAGTGAGAGTGACTCTGAGAACTGCTTGTGAATGAATCATTCAAACAGGTTTTGTGAACTGAATCAACCAATTAATTAAAATTACAATAAAAAAACAAGAATCACTTGATCCAATTCTTTAAGTGAGTAAGTTGTTAACCTGAGAATTGTATGCAGTAGTGTCATTCAGATTCAGATTAAGAAGAATTATAATTTAAAATTGACTCAAAGGATCAATTTGTTCCCGAATTAGACATTTTACTCTGTACTGTACTGTGAATCATTCCAAAGAAGATTCTTGATTCAGTGAGTCAGTGAGTTCAAGAATCACTTTTATCAACTCTTTAATCAAGAGTGAGTGAATCTGCTTGTGAACAAATGATTCTAATAAGTTTTGTAAACCGAATTAACAAATAAATACGAATTTACAGTTAAAAAAATTAAAGAATCACTTGATTCAATTCTTTAAGTAAATTGTTAACCTGAGAACCATTTACTGATGAATCATTCAGATAGGTTTTGTGAACTGAATTAACAAATGAATTACACATTACAATGTAAAAAGTGACTCAAAAGATCAATTTGTGACCCTGGACCACAAAACCAGTCATAAGGTTAAATTTGACAAAACTGAGATTTATACATTATTTGAAAGCTCAATAAATAAGCTTTCCATTGATGTATGGTTTGTTAGGATAGGACAATATTTGGCCGAGATACAGCTATTTGAAATCAGAAATCTGAGGATGCAAAAAAATCAAAAAGACTGAGAAAATCACCTTTAAAGTTGTCCAAATTAGGTTCTTAACAATGCATATTACAAATCAAAAATTACATCTTGATATGTTTACAGTAGGAATTTTACAAAAAAATCTTCATGGAACATGAACTGTACTTAATTTCTTAATGATTTTTGGCATAAAAGAAAAATCAAAAATTTTGACCCATGCAATGTATTTTTGGCTATTGCTACACATATACCCCAGCGACTTAAGACTGATTTTGTGGTCCAGGGTCACATTTGTTCATGAATCAGACATTTTACAGTATACTTTACTGAGAATCATTCCGAAGATTCTTGATTCAGTAAGTCAGCAAGTTCAAGAATCACTTGTACCAACTTTTTAAGTGAGTGTGAGTAAATCTGAAAACTGTTGGGGAATTAATCATTCAAATAGGTTTTGTGAACCGAATCAACCAATGAATTAAAATTACAGTTAAAAAAAAAAATCAAGAATCACTTGAGCCAATTCTTGAAGTGAGTAAGTTGTTAAACTGAGAACCCTTTGCAAATTAATCAATCAGATTTAAAATTTGACTCAAATTTAAAAAAAAATTAACTCAAAAGATCAATTTGTTTTATTGATTCAGTGAATCAGTGAGTTCAAGAATCACTTTGACCTAGGCTGAAATGTACTTGATGCTATACTAAAGTACTGCAAGCTGGATTCAAACTTGCATCACTTACATGAACACTGCAACTGATACTCAATTGTTTAATTATTAGTACCCAACATGACATCAGTTTGGGATCCTCCCTTGGTATCTTCCCTCATGTTTTCCAGCTCTCTCAACACCCCCACCGCTCTCATCTTGATCACAGAGAAAAAGAGGTAATTAACCGTAGACAGATGGTGGAAGGAAACGGGACATGCTCGCAGTACGGACACAATGCCCATAATTACTCTTTTCTGAACCGCTGTACTTAGAACACTGCGGGCCATCATTACATAATCACCTTATGGGTCAGACCATGGCGGATACACACAGGGATGACACAACATTTTCTCACAAACAATGAATGATATCCAATCTCACAAATGAAATGAGTGCAGACTATTTGCAGTACTTGAGTCCTCCGCACTGTCAATCAAACATCCCTCTATGGGCAAACATTGCTGGAAATGTTGGCAATGTGCATTGAGGAATGACACAGGGGAGTCTGGCTGAAGTTGGCACCGATATTCATGACTGGCATTTGGCTGTGAACCACTGCCCAGGTGCACTGCAGTGCCGGCGGAAGATGACTGGCTTTCTCAGCAGGTTACTGTACTTTGGATGTATATTTCAAGGACAAACACGTGCCCTCATGGTATCACCTGAGAAATTCAATTTTACTCGTTTTACTGCATTCTTAATGTATGAACTCTGTAAATGCCTAGAAGTGAATGTGATATTGCGTCCTTTGTGCATAAAAAGTTATACGCAAGCCAGCTATCCCTTAAAAGCATGTGGGCGCTTTCTTGTCAATTATTGCGCTAGGCTTCAAGAGGGGAAAAAAGAGGAAAGCTTGTATAATTTTGACAGATCTGGCATGTGAATCCCTTTAGTCTGTGGGTCTGCTCATGCGTTTAAAATTCGGAGCAAAGTTATGCTGACATCTGCCCTCCTACGTTGATTTCTCCACTCCAATGTGTATAATGTGAAGCATTTTTATGTGTTTGTAGATACTGGAAACACTTCTGAAAGATTGTCATAATTTATTTTACTCTTGAAGACCTTTTAACTTGTGCAATCGGATTACGTATCACAAATCATTTGATTCAGATCGTGACTTGGAGCGCATATCGCGAATCATTTGATTCAGAACAGATCTTCAGAGTGCAGATCACAAATTTTTTGATACAGATCAGGACCTGGAGAATGTATTTTGTGAATCATTTAATTTAGATTGGAACTTCATTGTAGGTTCACCAAATTTTTGATTCAGATCAGAATTCCACATATCACAAATAAATTGATTGAGATCCGGACTTCAAAGGTCGTATCGCAAATCTTTTGATTCAGATCGGAACTTCTGAGTGCAGAGCATGAATCATTTGATTTAGATCAGGACTCAAAACATGCATCGTGAATCATTCCATGGATTGGAATTTTGCTGTGTGTTCGCAAATCTTTTGATTCAGATTGGAACTTTGAAGCATGAATCGCTAATCACGAATCATTTGATTCAGATCGGAACTTCAGAGTGCGGAGCGCTAATCATTTGATTCAGATCGGGACTCGAAGCATGTATCACGAATCATTCGATTTACATTTGAACTTCGGAGCTAGTTCACAAATCTTTTGATTCAGATTGGAACTTCAGAGCATGGATCACAAATTATTTGATTCAGATCGGGACTCAGAGTGTGTAACACAAATCATTTGATTTAGATCAGAGCGTGGTGCACGAATCAGTTGATTCAGATCGGGACTCAGAGCATGTATCACAAATCATTTGATTTACATTTGAACTTCGGAGTAAGTTCGCAAATCCTCTGATGCAGATTGGAACTTCAGAGCACAGATCACAAATTATTTGATTCAGATCAGGACTCAGAGTGTGTAATGCAAATCATTTGATTTAGATCAGAGCATGGATCATAAATCATTTGATTCAGATCGGGACTTGAAACACGTTTTGCGAATCCTTTGATTTAGATTGGAACTTTGGAGCAGGTTCGCAAATCTTTTGATTCAGAACAGACCTTCAGAGCGTGGGTCACAAATCATTTGATTCAGATCGGAACTTCAGAACACGGATCACTAATTATTTGCTTCAGATTGGGATTCAGAATGCGTAATGCCAAACATTTAAATAAGATCGGAACTTCGGAGCGCGTATCGCAAATCATTTGATTCAGATCGGAACTTTGGAGCATGGATCACAAATCATTTGATTCAGATCGGGACTCGGAGCAGGTATTGGGAATCATTTGATTTTGATTGGAACATCATAGTGTGTTCGCAAATCTTTTGATTCAGATCAGAACTTCGGAGTGTGGAGCGCTAATCATTCAAATTGGGATTCTGATTGTGTATCAGAAATCATTATTATTTAGATCGGAACTTCAGAGCGGATTGGCAAATCTTTTGATTCAGATCTGGACTTCGGTGCAGGTTTGTGAATCTTTTGATTCAGATCGGGACTTCGGAGTGCATATCGTCAATCTTTTTTTTCATTTCATTTCTTTTTTATTAAACAGTATAAAACAAAAAAATAAAGTATACACAAATACAAATTCCTTAAGAAAAAATTTACCGTGGTTTTACTGTAGTAAAATTGTAGTAACCATATTGATTATTGGCATTAAAGACATTTAGAATGTCACTAAGATTTCTATTTTAAATAAATGCTATTCCTTTGAACTTTTATCTACCAAAAAATCACTCTAAAAGTTTCCTCAGCAGCATTACTGTTTTCAACACTGAAAATAATGAAAAATGTTTCTTAAGCAGCAAATCAGCATATTAGAATGATTTCTGAAGGATCATGTCACACTGAAGACTGGAATAACGATGCTAAAAATTCAGCTTTGCATCACAAAAATAAATAGAATTTTAAAATATATATTAAAATAGAAAACAAACTGTAATAATATTAACTTATTCTGGACAAAAAGTGTCTGTCTGATACGTAAAGTGGCCGGGTTTATCTGAAATAATTCATACCACAATGACAGATCGTCATGGAAAAACCTCCTTTCTGCTAAAAATAATTGCACCACAGAGCCAGTTTATGATGCGCTGCAAAGAAAATGCTGCCTACATCAGCAGAAATGTGTGTAGTGCCTTTCAATTATTTGATTAGACCTGGCAAACTCTGACAAATCTAGTGACTATTTTGAGACTGTTTGCCATTTCTCTGTGCAATATGTATCCAACGGGCTGTGAACGGTAACCTATGGAAGCCTGTTTCTGCCTCATGAAAATAAAACAGGTTATTGTGTGAAAGTTTAAAACAAGAAATAAAATTGCAATGTGAGATTTAAAGGGATAGTTCATCCAAAAATTAAAATTCTGCTATTTTCTGTCAATTCTGTCAACCTGTAAGACCTTCATTTATCTTCATTCACCAAAAAGTATTCTCATAACTTCATAAAATTAAGGTTGAACCACTGATGTCACATGGACTATTTTAACAATGTTCTTACTAACTTTCTGGGCCTTGAATGTGTCAGTTGCATTGCTGTCTATGCAGGGTCAGAAACCTCTCGTATTTCATCAAAAATATCCTTCCGAAGATGAAGGAAGTAAACAAAGGGCAGGCAAAAATTGTGGTTGTTATCATATGCACTTGTAAATACTCCTGTATTGCTCAACAGAATTGAAACACTTAGTCAGGTTTATGTTATATGAAGCATAAAGCATCGCTGACATTATGTTTTACATCATAGTGGCACAATGCCACAACACCATCATCAACAGTGCGCTTCAGTGGTAGGCTTATTGAATCAGGAGCTTGGAGGTGTTTTTCTATCATACTATGGCTGTCTGCCCCGCCGTCTGTTTGAGAATGTGTGTGTGTTTGCGGCTGTTTTTCATGAGTCAGAGCAGATGAGGCTCGGGTGAGCCCTGCGGGTCAGTTGAATAGGGAGGTGTCACATAAGAGTCTGATCTCCGCTGTCAGTTTGAGATTGATGTCTGGCCGTGACATTGCCAACTCAAAATCCCCTCTCACACGCAGCTCTGCTGGCATCCGGCAATACAAAAATACACACGACGCTCTCTGAGCTAGACAACACTGTGTATTCATCACAGACTGTTACCGATGAGTTCTGGGATGGATTTTTGAGGTTGAGGGATCTGTCACCTTCAGTGTTTCTATTTCCTGTCACACACTCTAGTCCTCTCTTTAACTCTCTCTCACCTCAGATAAGAGGTCAATTAAGGGTTAAATTTTGTCCTTTGGAAATCCTCTATTAAATGTGTGGTGTGTATATTTGTATCTGATGATTATGTGATGATGCATGTTCTCATGGTCTCATTCTGCCTTTGCCTTAATGGTGTATGGATGTGTTTGTGAATGTTGTTTAATATACACATTATATAAATGCTAATTTGTTTTGTTTCAAATTTTTTATTTTTATCACAGTTAATACATGGGTGGAGTAAGAACACATAAGGTAGCCTAAGTGTTTAAAACATACGTGCACGGTTCAGTTGAATGATAAAGTTTAACTTTTGTTATGCTGTTTTGTGTTCATCTGCTTTTCCCATATGCTCTTTTTACTTTGACTATCACTCTGTATAGACTAATATATTCAGATACAAAGTGCGTATCGGGAATCATTTCATTTACATCGGAACTCATCACAAATCATTTGATTCGGATTGGGACTTCGGAATGGTTTAGGCAATCGTTTGATTCAGATCAGAACTTCAGAGCAAATTTTCAAATCTTTTGATTCAGATCGGAAATTCGGAGCATGGATCGTGAATATTTTAATTCATCTCAGGACTTCAAAGCGGGTTTGCAAATCATTTGATTTAGATTGGAACTTTGGAGGACGTATCACAAATTATTTGATTTAGATCGGGACCTCGGAGTGGGACTTTGGAGCAGATTCACAAATCATTTGATTCAACTTCGTAGCGCAGATCGCAAATCATTTGATTGATCTTAGGACTTTGATGCGAGTTTGCAAATTATTTGATTCAGGTCAAGACTCGTATCACAAATCTTTTGATTCAGATCAGAACTTTGGAATGCGGATTGCAAATCATTTGATTCATTTTGGGACTTCATTTGAGTCAGGTCTGGACTCGGAGCCCTGTATATTGAATCATTTGATTTAGATTGGAACTTCGGAGTGGATTTACAAATATTTTGATTCAAATCAGAACTTCAGAGCGGATTCGCAAATCATATGATTCAGATAGATCAGAACTTCAGAGCTGATTTGCAAATGTTTTGAATCAGATTGGAAATTCAGAACGTGGATCACGAATCATTTGATTCATCTTGGGACTTTAAAACATGTTCACAAATCATTTGATTCAGGTCTTGACTTGGAGCCCTGTATGTTGAATCACTTGATTTAGATGGGAACTTTGAAGTGGATTTACAAATCTTTTGATTCAGATCAGAATTTCAGAGCGGATTTGCAAATCATTTGATTCAGATTGAAATTTCAGAGCGGAATTGTGAACCCTTTGATTAAGATTGAAAATTCAGAGCGTGAATCATTTGATTCATCTCGGAACTTCAATGCGAGTTTGTGAATCATTTGATTCAGGTCGGGACTCTGAGCCCATATCGCAAAAATTTGGATTCAGATCGGAACTTTGGAGCACAGATTGTGAATCATTTGATTCATCTCAGGACTTCGAACCGGGTTCGCAAATCATTTGATTCAGATCGGGATTTTGGAGCGCGTATGATAAATCATTTGATTTAGATTGAGACATTGGAGCAGGTTTGCAAATTGAATTTAGGTCGGAACTTCGCGTAACACAAATCATTTGATTCGGATCAGGACTTCGGAGCGGATTTGTGAATCATTTAATTCAGATCAGAACTTCAGAGCAGATTTGCAAATGTTTTGATCCAGATCGGAAATTCAGAACGTGGATCACAAATCATTTGATTCATCTTGGAAATTTGAAACGAGTTCACGAATCATTTGATTCAGGTCTTGACTTGGAGCCCTGTATATTGAATCACTTGATTTAGATGGGAACTTCAGAGCGAATTTACAAATCTTTTTGATTCAGATCAGAAATTCAGAGCGGATTCGCAAATCTTTTGATTCAGATCGGAACTTTGGAGCACAGATTGCGAATCATTTGATTCATCTCAGGACTTCGAACCGGGTTTATCTCGGGACTTTGATTCAAGTTCACAAATCAGTTTATTCAGGTCGGGACTTGTCCTAAACTTTTGAATGGTATCATGGTTTCTTAAAAAAATATTAAGCAGAAAAATCTCTTTTGAGCTTTAATAATAATTAGAAATGTTTCTTTAGCACAAGAAACACACACACACGTATATATTCATACAGTTACCACAAAAAAATTAGAGATACAAACATAAAATTTAAAGCATTGAATTACAAAATAACTTTTATTTTGCAAAAAAATAAGCATAAGCACACTTTTTCAGCAGTAGTTTGCAAAACATGTTTGTTAGCTTTAAAAAAATAAAACAATACATTTACTGTTCAAAATAACAACAAAGTATTGTGACAATTTGTGGTGATCAGGTCTTAATTTAATTCATGTTTATTAGCACTTTTCACAATACATATCATTTCAAAGCAGCTTTACAGGAGATGTGTTAGTGTTCTCAGATTAATGTGAAGTACTATAACAAAGATACTAGTTAACCATTTTACCGTCTATCCACCCCTCTGCTCCTTAAATATCAGCATCAACATTGGCCACTGATAAAAACTGCCAGACATTACATGAATCTCCACTTGAGTCATATGTGGTGTGAAGAAGCCGTTCTCCCTAACCGTGTGTTTTTTTCTCCACTCCTTCTGTCTCTTTTGGGATGACAGTTTGTGTTGTGGGCTGTTTTGTCCTGTCTATTCTGTTTCTTCCATTATAAGAGACAGATTGTGTGACTGCTAGCACCGCTAACCAGCCCCCTACACCCCTCTCAGCGGGGCAGCTCCAGCCTGTATCTCCTCTCTTGCTGTCACATCCTGTTACAGCAGACCGGGCTCTCTGTGCGTCTGCACAGCTGGTGGCAACGGTCGCCTGCGGCTCAGACCTGCTGCCCGGGGCCAGGAGTCTGAATGCTGTTACACGTGGCCTATGGCCTTCATCGAACACCCATACGTGTGTCTCTTTCTTTTTACATGCTGTGTAGGGTGTTTTGGGTGTGTCGTCAGGTGTGTCAGTCAGTAGTCTTTTTTAAAGTTCACATGTGGCAACATACAGTACAGGAGGGTGTGAGTGTGTTTATGCATGCCTGACTGCCTGGGATAGCTGCGGTGGTCCAGTGTTAAATGAGTCTGTCTGGAAGCAGCGGCTCGTTTGCCTCTGGATTGATGGAGTGAACTCTGCGGTCTTACTAACGAGGCCCTGGACGGCAATGCCTCAGGCCAGAGCCCACATATATCACGTCATGGACCGCCACCATACTGTGTGTGGGAGATTATATGAGCTTTGGAAAGAGACACTGTTCTTCTGAAAGCATCAACAACTGAGGAGACTTTACAGGCTTTCTATCTATCTATCTATCTATCTATCTATCTATCTATCTATCTATCTATCTATCTATCTGTCTGTCTGTCTGTCTGTCTGTCTGTCTGTCTGTCTGTCTGTCTGTCTGTCTGTCTGTCTGTCTGTCTGTCTGTCTGTCTGTCTGTCTGTCTGCCTGCCTGCCTGCCTGCCTGCCTGCCTGCCTGCCTGCCTGCCTGCCTGTCTATCATTCTATTATCTGTCTGCTTATCTTTCGTTCTATCTATTGCTCTATCATCTATCTGTCTGTCTGTCTGTCGTTCTATCTATTGTTCTAGCTATTGTTCTATCATCTGTCTGTCTGTCTGTCATTCTATCTATCGTTCTATCATCTGTCTGTTGTTCTATCTATCATTCTATCATCTGTCTGTCTGTCTGTCTGTCTGTCTGTCTGCCTGCCTGCCTGCCTGCCTGCCTGCCTGTCTATCATTCTATTATCTGTCTGCTTATCTTTCGTTCTATCTATTGCTCTATCATCTATCTGTCTGTCTGTCTGTCGTTCTATCTATTGTTCTAGCTATTGTTCTATCATCTGTCTGTCTGTCTGTCTGTCATTCTATCTATCGTTCTATCATCTGTCTGTTGTTCTATCTATCATTCTATCATCTGTCTGTCTATCTGTCTGTCTGTCTGTCTGTCTGTCTGTCTGTCTGTCTGTCTGTCTGTCTGTTGTTTTATCTATCATTCTATCATCTGTCTGCCTGTCTGTTGTTTTATCTATCATTCTACCATCTGTCTGCCTGTCTGTTGTTTTGTCTATCATTCTATCATCTGTCTGTCTGTCTGTCTGCCTGTCTCTTGTTTTATCTATCATTCTATCATCTGTCTGTCTGTCTGTCTGCCTGTCTCTTTTTTATCTATCATTCTATCATCTGTCTGTCTGTCTGTCTGTCTGCCTGTCTCTTGTTTTATCTATCATTCTATCATCTGTCTGTCTGTGTGTCTGTTTGTCTGTTGTTTTATCTATCATTCTATCATCTGTCTGTCTGTCTATCGTTCAATCTGTCTGTCTGTCTGTCATTTCTATCTATCGTTCTATCATTTGTCTGTCTGTCTGTCATTCTATCTATCGTTCTATCATCTGTCTGCCTGTCTGTCATTCTATCATCTGTCTGCCTGTCTGTCGTTCTATCTATCATTCTGTCATCTGTTTCTGTCTGTCATTCTATCTATCGTTCTATCATCTGTCTGTCTGTCATTCTATCATTCTATCATTTGTCTGTCTGTCGTTTTATCTATCATTCTATCATCTGTCTGTCATTTCATCTATCTATCTATCTGTCTGTCTGTCTATTAGTATTTATCTTTCTATTTATCTATCTATCTGTCTGTCTGTCAGTCGTTCTATCTATCATCTGTCTGTCTGCCTGTCTGTCGTTCTATCTATCATTCTATTATCTGTCTGTCTGCTTATCTTTCGTTCTATCTATTGCTCTATCATCTATCTGTTTGTCTGTCTGTCATTCTGTCTATTGTTCTAGCTATTGTTCTATCATCTGTCTATCTGTCTGTCTGCCTGTCTGTCGTTCTATCATTCTATCATCTGTTTATCTGTCTGTCTGCCTGTCTGTCTGTCGTTTTATCGTTCTATCATCTGTCTGCTGTCTGTCATTCGGTCTATCATTCTATCATCTGTCTGTCTGTCTGCCTGTCTGTTGTTTTATCTATCATTTTATCATCTGTCTGTCTGTCTGTCTGTCTGTCTGTCTGTCTGTCTGTCTGTCTGTCTGTCTGTCTGTCTGTCTGTCTGCCTGTCTGTCTGCCTGTCGTTCCATCCTTCTATCATCTGTTTTATCTATCATTCTATCATCTGCCTGTCTGTCTGCCTGCCTGTCTGTCTGTCTGTCTGTCTGTCTGTCTGTCTGTCTGTCTGTCTGTCTGTCTGTCTGTCTGTCTGTCTGTCTGTCTATCTATCTGTCTATCTGTCTGTCTATCATTCTATTATCTGTCTGCTTATCTTTCGTTCTATCTATTGCTCTATCATCTATCTGTCTGTCTGTCTGTCTGTCATTCTATCTATTGTTCTAGCTATTGTTCTATCATCTGTCTGTCTGTCTGTCGTTCTATCTATCGTTCTATCATCTGTCTGTTGTTCTATCTATCATTCTATCATCTGTCTGTCTGTCTGTCTGTCTGTCTGTCTGTCTGCCTGTTGTTTTATCTATCATTCTATCATCTGTCTGCCTGTCTGTTGTTTTATCTATCATTCTACCATCTGTCTGCCTGTCTGTTGTTTTGTCTATCATTCTATCATCTGTCTGTCTGTCTGTCTGTCTGTCTGTCTGTCTGCCTGTCTCTTGTTTTATCTATCATTCTATCATCTGTCTGTCTGTCTGTCTGCCTGTCTCTTTTTTATCTATCATTCTATCATCTGTCTGTCTGTCTGTCTGTCTGTCTGCCTGTCTCTTGTTTTATCTATCATTCTATCATCTGTCTGTCTGTGTGTCTGTTTGTCTGTTGTTTTATCTATCATTCTATCATCTGTCTGTCTGTCTATCGTTCAATCTGTCTGTCTGTCATTTCTATCTATCGTTCTATCATTTGTCTGTCTGTCTGTCATTCTATCTATCGTTCTATCATCTGTCTGCCTGTCTGTCATTCTATCATTCTATCATCTGTCTGCCTGTCTGTCGTTCTATCTATCATTCTGTCATCTGTTTCTGTCTGTCATTCTATCTATCGTTCTATCATCTGTCTGTCTGTCATTCTATCATTCTATCATCTGTCTGTCTGTCGTTTTATCTATCATTCTATCATCTGTCTGTCATTTCATCTATCTATCTATCTGTCTGTCTGTCTATTAGTATTTATCTTTCTATTTATCTATCTATCTGTCTGTCTGTCAGTCGTTCTATCTATCATCTGTCTGTCTGCCTGTCTGTCGTTCTATCTATCATTCTATTATCTGTCTGTCTGCTTATCTTTCGTTCTATCTATTGCTCTATCATCTATCTATCTGTCTGTCTGTCTGTCATTCTGTCTATTGTTCTAGCTATTGTTCTATCATCTGTCTATCTGTCTGTCTGCCTGTCTGTCGTTCTATCATTCTATCATCTGTTTATCTGTCTGTCTGCCTGTCTGTCTGTCTGTCTGTCGTTTTATCGTTCTATCATCTGTCTGCTGTCTGTCATTCGGTCTATCATTCTATCATCTGTCTGTCTGTCTGTCTGCCTGTCTGTTGTTTTATCTATCATTTTATCATCTGTCTGTCTGTCTGTCTGTCTGTCTGTCTGTCTGTCTGTCGTTCCATCCTTCTATCATCTGTTTTATCTATCATTCTATCATCTGCCTGTCTGTCGTTCTATCATCTGTCTGTTGTTTTATCTATCATTCTATCATCTGTCTGTCTGCCTGTCTGTTGTTTTATCTATCATTTTATCATCTGTCTGTCTGTCTGTTTGTCTGTCTGCCTGTCTGTCGTTCCATCCTTCTATCATCTGTTTTATCTATCGTTCTATCATCCGCCTGTCTATCGTTCTATCGTCTGTCTGTTGTTTTATCTAGAGGTCGACCGATCTATCGGTTTTGCCGATTAATCGGCACCGATAGTTGATTGGCCGAACTATCGGTTATCGGCAAAAACCCTTGCCGATAGTTTTTCCGGGTTGCGTTCTTTGCTGAAGCGCTCATGCTCCGCTGTCTTAGAGTAGAGGTTAAGCCCCAGACCAATGTTTAATGTCAGGATTGTTTCCATATATTTGTATTGATTTATAGTCATATTTTTAGCCAGCAAAGTTGTAGATTTAAAGATGCGACGTGACAAAGCAAACTGTGTTCATTCAGCCGAAAGAATCCTGCCGAGTCACAGCGCGCCATAGTTTTACATTACACCATATCTGTCCAAAATCATTGTTAATGTTCATAAAGACTTGACCCTGGGCTGTAAGATTGAGTATTGTGCATTTCAGCAAAATATTTGTATTTCTGTAGCGCTAATAATGTCTGTATGGTTTATATAGAACTATAATTTATGTTTTAGCCTTTTCTTCAGGCCCTTAAAGCATAGGCTTGCATCTTGTTACGCACTTCATTTCACAATGCCATTTTCCTGTTCTTATTTGATTTTAATAACTCTGATCAACAAAAATATATATTAGAAATTAAGATAAAAATTATACAAAACGAAATTCGTTTAAAGAGGGATTTTCCACAAATAAAAACGTACGAAGTGGTCAAAAACTCCAATTCTCCCGGCGTATTTTCGTCCTATTCATACCACGTCCAACATTTACAAATAACACAAACTTCTTTCGTAATTAATATATTAAACTGAAACAAAACACAAACAAATAATATTTAAACATAAATGTAAAACAGAAAAGACATTGTTTCTGAAATGGCTGCAATTAACGATATAGATCTCACTTTCTCTTTCCGTTTAATCTGTCTAGACTAACCTTTGCTGGTTTTTTGATCTTTCTGGAGGTAAACATTTGCCCGTTTGGTGATTAAATAAACTGTTTTAGATTTCTGCTTGAACTACACGCGACGCGTCTTGTGTGTCTGTGAGAGAGATACCTGCGAGTTGTCCGCGCAACGCAGCGCTGCACTTTTGTCCGGTTGAGCTTGTGTTTTTCCCGCACATGGCACGTGTGCGCGCCAGAAACGCGGCAGGCTTCGTTGCACAGAATTTGCACTGTGAGCTACGTGTGCATTGTTTGTTAGTGTGAGCTTTCAATCGCAGTGTTTTACTTTAGATATGCATTCATTTCTGCTGTTTGTAATGCAGTACTATTAGATGCACTAAACTCGCGCACTGACGGACTTTCACTTTCTCTTTGTGTTTGTTCGTCTTAAAAAGCTTGTTTGCAGATGAGGTTAAATGCACATGGATTTCCGAATACTTTCGATGTACACACAGTCAGTTATGCTTTCAGAGCAGGACAAAACATCTGATACATCGAAATAAATCTGTGCATTCGTTTGAATGCAGCCTGTTAAAGCAGCGACTGTCTGTGATCTCATCAGTAATAATCAAACGAAAAAGAAAAAACAATAACTATTTTCTGTAAACTTGCCGACACTTAAAGAACGCTTATTTTAAATAAGTAAATGTTAAAAAAAAGTAGCCTGCTTATATAATAAAAAAAAATAAAGTAATTTTTGCACAATATAAAATTTATATGAAAATGGTGCCATGTGCATTGAAAACTGAGAATGAGACGCATGGTTATATTTAGGTGATATTGAAAATCGTAATTAAATTGAATCTTAATTTTAAGATGGCAAATATAAACAAAAAGCATAGAACCTGCAATTTTACATATTGTAAAAATGTAAAGATGACAATGAGTCCATTTGTAACATCAAGTAAGATTAATGAAAGCTGTAGAATAGAAGTGTTGTTCCTTGTTAGAGGGTGTTAATTTCAACATTTACTTATATTTTGTTAACATTAATTAACTATGAAATAACTTTAATGATCAATATATAATAAATAATATTTTTACTCATTTACATGGTTTAGTATTTTAAAAAAAATAGTAAATCGCTATTTTAAATGCTGTTCAGTATCCATTTTCAAAAACTATCGGTTAATTAATCGGTATCGGCCAGTGTGGTCCAACCTAGCTATCGGTATCGGTAAAAACCAATATCGGTCGACCTCTAGTTTTATCTATCATTCTATCATCTGTCTGTCTGTCTGTCTGTTTGTCTGTCTGCCTGTCTGTCGTTCCATCCTTCTATCATCTGTTTTATCTATTGTTCTATCATCCGCCTGTCTGTCGTTCTATCTATCGTTTTATCATCTGTCTGTTGTTCCATCTAACATTCTATCATCTGTCTGTCTGTCATTTCATCTATCGTTCTATCTGTCTGTCTGTCGTTTTATCTGTTGTTCTATCATCTGTCTGTCTGTCATTTCTATCTATCGTTCTATCATTTGTCTGTCTGTCTGTCATTCTATCTATCGTTCTATCATCTGTCTGCCTGTCTGTCATTCTATCATCTGTCTGCCTGTCTGTCGTTCTATCATTCTGTCATCTGTTTCTGTCTGTCATTCTATCTATCGTTCTATCATCTGTCTGTCTGTCATTTCATCTATCGTTCTATCTGTCTGTCTGTCGTTTTATCTATTGTTCTATCATCTGTCTGTCTGTCTGTCTGTTGTTTTAATCCATCATTCTATCATCTGTCTGTCTGTCATTTCATCTATCGTTCTATCTGTCTGTCTGTCGTTTTATCTATTGTTCTATCATCTGTCTGTCTGTCATTTCTATCTATCGTTCTATCATTTGTCTGTCTGTCTGTCATTCTATCTATCGTTCTATCATCTGTCTGCCTGTCTGTCATTCTATCATTCTATCATCTGTCTGCCTGTCTGTCGTTCTATCTATCATTCTGTCATCTGTTTCTGTCTGTCATTCTATCTATTGTTCTATCATCTGTCTGTCTGTCATTTCTATCTATCGTTCTATCATTTGTCTGTCTGTCTGTCATTCTATCTATCGTTCTATCATCTGTCTGTCTGTCATTTCATCTATCGTTCTATCTGTCTGTCTGTCGTTTTATCTATTGTTCTATCATTTGTCTGTCTGTTGTTTTAATCCATCATTCTATCATCTGTCTGTCTGTCATTTCATCTATCGTTCTATCTGTCTGTCTGTCGTTTTATCTATTGTTCTATCATCTGTCTGTCTGTCATTTCTATCTATCGTTCTATCATTTGTCTGTCTGTCTGTCATTCTATCTATCGTTCTATCATCTGTCTGCCTGTCTGTCGTTTTATTTATCATTCTATCATCTATCTGTCCCCCTGTCTGTTGTTCTATCGTTCTATAATCTCTCTGTCTGTCTGTCTGTCTGTCTGCATGTCGTTTTATCTATCGTTCTATCATCTGTCTGTCATTTCTATCTATCGTTCTATCATTTGTTTGTCTGTCATTCTTGCTATCGTTCTATCATCTGTCTGCCTGTCTGTCGTTCTATCATTCTATAATTGGTGTGTCTTTAAGGAGGCTATTTTTTTAACATCACTTTTTTTTCTTCTCATGGCAGCCATAATTGCTTTAACAATCAATCAATGAGCTAAATAAATGGAAGTAAACTAAACTGATAGCTGCAGTCATCCAGGTTAGACTTTAGCTAGCATGTGTGCTAATCTGCATGTTCTATTATAGGGACCAGTACGGCTCACAGTTGTTCCCCTCCAGCTACTCCAGGGAGAACAATTACTGGACCAGCGAACCACAATACATGTACCTCGCAGAGTTACGCCGCACATCTGTACGCAGTTTAACACCACTGTGGCAGGTATTTCATGTTTCCATTAATTTTCTTTCTTTTTAATGCCTTTTCAAATTCACCTAATGCCACCTTTTATCCTGTAATTTTCATTTAAAACTTTATAGCCGACATATTCCACCCTTTTATAGCATTATGTTTCTTTGGGCTATAATTATAATGTTAGTCAATGTTAAAAATAACTATAATTTAGTTATAATACAACCACGTCCACCTTCACTCTAGTTCTATGAACTCTGGATTGAAATAAATTTGACCCAAAGGCTTTTTATTCTTTTGACATTATTGCGTCTTGGACATATTCATCATGCTATTATTTCAGAACAATTGTTTTTCACCCAAGAGCATTTCCATTTGTTTTGTCACAAACCTTACATGATGAACAACATGGCCACAGGGTCCACATAAAGGGTCACAGCACTTGTTTTTTAAACCACATCATTTCAGTGCAAGTTTTCTCTGTGGATTTAGCCAGTATTTCTTTCAGATTAAATGTTTTCCTTAATAGGACAACATACAGTGCCTTGCGAAATTATTCATACCCCTTCATTTTTTTCCACATTTTGTTATGTTGCTGCCTTATGTTAAACTACTTTAAATTACTTTTTTTCCCACATCAATCTACACTCCCTACTCCATAATGGCAAAGCCAAAAATAGGTTTTTAACATTTGTGCAAATGTATTAAAAATAAAAAACTGAAAAGATCCCGTTGCATAAGTATTCATACCCTTTTCTGGGACACTCGAAATTTAGCTCAGGAGCATTCATATTGCTTGTAGATGTTACTACACTTCGAGTGGAGTTAAACTGTGGCAAATTCAAGTCTGTCACTGAGCTCTACATTTTCAGCTGTTAGACCTTTTCTGAGAGGTGTGTGCCTTTCTAAATCATACTCATTCAAATGAATTTGCCAGAGTTTAACTCCACTCGAAGTGTAGTAACATCTAGAAGCAATATGAATGCTCCTGAGCTAAATTTCGAGTGTCCCAGAAAAGGGTATGAATACTTATGCAACGGGATCTTTTCAGTTTTTTATTGTTAATAAATTTGCACAAATGTTAAAAACCCATTTTTTTGCTTTGCCATTACGGAGTAGGGAGTGTAGATTGATGTGGGAAAAAAAGTAATTTAAAGTAGTTTAACATAAGGCAGCAACATATCAAAATGTGAAAAAAAAATGAAGGGGTATGAATAATTTCGCAAGGCACTGACTGTAGGTCATCAAATTGTCAACATCATAGTTCCATCACAGACTACGTGGAAATCTTGTCTTTCATTTAAGGCCTAAGCCTTCAATAAGCATTCAACACAATCTACCTTTGTGTCCTTCGTGTGACATTTCACTCAATCTCTATTCAATGAGCGAAGCCAGGAAGGGATTGATGCTTTAATACATCTGGCAAATTGACATGTGGGTTGAAATAACAAAACAGAGGTGTAATGTAGTTGTTTGTCTTGTATATCTCTCTTGGGTGTCTTTATTAGTTTACTACTCTGATTGATATTAGCATAATTCCCATTAATTCCTGTGTTTAAACATGCAATAAAGGTTGGTGGCTATCACATCCAAATTCATTTAAATATTAAAGGTGAAGTATAAAGCTTACCCAATGCTGCATACATGTCTTGAAAGGAGCAATTAAGAACGAATAGGAGAAAATATTTTATTTTATTTAAATTTTAGCCTATTCATATTTTATCTCGCTCCTCTCGTTACATCAGTAGCCTGAGACAACATTTATTTTTATACATAATGCATGCAAAAAAGTCTTGCATTATGAATGTTAGAACAACGTGAACCACTGAAGCTGACATAATAGTACAGATGTGACCTGTATCATCTCTGCCTGGACACAATAGCTGGGTTGGCCTTTTAATACGTCTGCTGATTTAGACTTTTCACTGAAGCTGGCATTTGAGAGCTCTGATTTATGCGCTGACCCAGAGGGAGAAACATAAAGGAGATGGTCAGGGTGACCTTCAGCCATCCATTGCTTTCAGTCCAGCCACAGAGGATGTGTCTTAAAGTCTTACTGTGTATAAACTAATCAGTTATTGTCATCACAGGTATTTAGTTGGCTTTGCTTATTTTTCGTATAGTTAGGCTGTACAGTAGATCTCACTGCTCTTCAACAATTATTGACCAGATGAGTGTTCAGATATTTGACTTCTGAAAACATTTTTTAGATAAATAATGTTTTTAGTCTAATGAGATGGTTCATTCCTTCTATTCAGTACATTTTAAAATAGATTGGATACAAAAATGAGCACACAATCTTATTAGTTTTCTTTAAAGTCCCAGTTAAGTGAACAAATCATTTTACTTTCTCATGCACTTTCAAATTTATTCAAATTATCTAGACATTTCTTTCTTCCATTATATTTAATTAGTTAATTGGAATGTTTCAAATAAAACAAGTTTTGTTGGGAACATTGTCTATAGCTGGTGTTTTTGCCTGTCTTTTGTTAAAGGATGCAATATATTTAGTTTAGATTTGTTTGTTTGGTTGGTTGGTTGGTGCTTAAGTCTGTAAATTGAATCTGTATATTTGCATTTAGGTATTTTTTGTAATACCTTGACATTAAAAAAATATCAGCCAGTATTACACTGCTGTTTAAAAGTTTGGGATCAGTAAGATTTTGAATATTTCTTATGCTCATCAAAGTTTCATGTATTTAATCAAAATATAAAAATATAACTAACTACTAACTGCAATTTAAAATAAGTTTTTTTTAAATATATAAATTAAAATATAATTAATTCCTGTGATGCAAAGCTGAATTTTTTTTATCAGCCATTAGTCCAGTCCTTAGTATCACTGGATACTTCAGAAATCATTCTAATATTTTAATTTATTATCAATGTTGGAAACAGCTTTGCCCCTTCGTTTATTTTTTTTTGGAACTTGTGATACTTTTTTTCAGGATTCTTTGATGAATGCATTTATTCAAAATAGTTTTTTTTTTTAACAATATAAGTCTTTACTATCACTTTATCAATTTAACACATCCTTGCTGAATAAAAGTATTCATTTCTTTCAAAGAAAGAAAATAGGAAAAGATTACTGACCACAACCCCCCCCCCCCAAAAAAAATAAATAAATAAATAAATAAATAAATAAGCAGCAACTGTTTACAGCATTAATAACAAATCAGCATATTAGAATGATTTCTGATAGATCATGTGAGACTGAAGACTAATGCTGAAAATTCAGCTTTGCATCACAGGAATAAATTACATTTTAAATTGCATTAAAATAGAAAACCACTATTGTAAATTGCAATAATATTTTACAATATTACTGTTTTTTTCTGTATTTTTAAGCAAATAAACACAGCCTTGATGAGCAGAAAATACGTCTTTAAAAAACATTAAAAATCTTACTGATCCCAAACTTTTGAATGGATAAGATGAATTCTGTGATGTTTTGTGGTATTGTTAGGTTTGTGTCACTCTGAAATATTCCACCCTGGTTGGTAAAATTACAGAAATTGCTAAAATAATATTACGAAATATTCTAAAATCTGAAAATATTGTTCTATCAATTACAGCCCAAGCATTAAAAGACCTGAAAAGGTACTGGAACTGGAGTGACCCATACACCTATTGTATAATATGAATTTGACAGATTTGTGTGTGTGTGTGTGTGTGTGTGTGTGTGTGTGTGTGTGTGTGTGTGTGTGTGTGTGTGTACCTGGTATTCATCACGTTGTGGGGACCAAATGTCCCCACAAGGATAGGAATACCAGTAAATTTTGACCTTGCGGGGACATTTCTCAGGTCCCCATGAGGAAACAGGCTTATAAATCATGCACAATGAGTTTTTTTGAGGAAGTAAAAGTGTGCACAATCTCCTGTGAGGGCTAGGTTTAGGTGTAGGGTAGGTGTAGGGCGATAGAAAATACGGTTTGTACAGTATAAAAACCATTACGCCTATGGAATGTCCCCATAAAACATGTAAACCTGTGTGTGTGTGTGTGTGTGTGTGTGTGTGTAAATCAAGCTCTGTAATCTGGTCTTGTGAAGTGCATCACATACAGAGTACAAACACATCACTTCTTAATCAAATGAAAGAGATCTAGTCACTCATGTGAAAAGTGCCCCTCTTGTGTTTAAAAGTGGTATTACACAAACAAATTAGAGACTACATCCCATTCAGCTTACTTTTATTTATAATGATGGTAACCTAAACGGCAAGACAAGTTACACAACTTTACATAAATCTGAAGAATGAGAATCTTAAAATGATGACGTTTATGCCATGTCAGATCCGCTGTGTTCGCGCTGACGTGTTCTCCGGCAGGAACTGGACATTGACTCAGATGGATGTACTTTATGTGGACTTATTTATTTATTCATTCATTCATCTTGGTTATTTCTGTCCTGGTTGAGCTGGCCTCACACTTTTCAGATGTATTATTCATTCAAGCGTAGCTTCAGGCGGCATAATCTAGAGGGCACACCCTTCATACTTCATGTCGATGCATATTTCAGCAGCAATACCAGTCTTAAACTTTGCGAATCCAGACAGTGCTGTGCAGAACGGAACATTATTACTGACCTGTGACCTGTAATGATGTGTGATATCCACAGGGTGGGCTTTTATTTATAATGGCTTTTTAAGGAGCGGTGACGTTGCATGTGCATTCTGATTGGACAGTTTACTATCAAAGCAGCTTGTATGCTATCATTATCAGCCTTCTCTGGCAGTGTAGTGTTAAACCTTATGGAAATCTTTTTTTTAAGGGCACCTATTCTGCAAAATTCACTTTTATATGTTGTTTGAACATAAATGTGTGTTGGCAGTGTGTGTACACAACCACCCTATAATGATAAAAATTCACCCTGTTTCTGCTTCCACTCAAAATAGGCCTTTTTAAAATGATATAATAAATGATCTGTGGGTATTTTTGACACAGACACAAAAATGGGCATAATAGGTGGCCTTTAAATAAAAAAATATATATATATTTATTTATTTTTAATTAATTTATTATATTTTACTTTTTATCTTTGTTTTTTATTTATTTTATTTATTTATTTTACTTTGCATATGAGATTTTGTAAAATTGTAAAATTGTGAAATTAAAATAATTGTAAAAATGCCTCCCTTCAGGTCAGGTTCATTTGTCCTTTTGCTGGGTAAAAATAACCTTTATATTTTAGTAGAATTTCAAGATGAACACACTATACTGAAACAACGTAGGCTTAATTATACATTCATCATTTTTAGAAAAAGCTGTTAACTGTGATTAAAATCAGGCTTCTGGAGGAATGTTTATTTGATATATTATTGGCAATTATAGAGTTATAACTGATATTTATATGCATTTAATATAAGTAGCCATCAGAGTTTCATCCTACTTATTGGCCTAAATCTATATTTTTGCTCATTTTGGGTTTCTTCCTCAAGTATGAGCTCCATATTTTCACTATATGAGCAAAATATACCATAACACTATATCAAATGTTATAGTGTTGCCATTTCTCTTGAAACTAAAGTGTCTTTGTTGTCATCTAAGGTGCCATGAAGCACCTTTAACATCCATAGAACATTTTTAATTCCACAGAAAGGTTCTTTATAGTAGAAAAAGGCTCTTTAGATTGATAAAGCGCTTTTTACAATGCTGTTTAAAGTTTGGGATCAATCAAATTTTTTAATGTTTTTAATGAAGTCTCTTATGCGCATCAAAGCTGTATTTATTTGATCAAAAATACAGAAAGAACAGTAATATTGTGAAATATTATTGCAATTTCTTAAATTGTTTCCTGTTTTAATATTCTTTAAAATATAATTTATTTCTGTGATGCAGCACTGAATTTTCATCAACCATTACTTCAGTCTTCAGTGTCATAAAATCCTTTAGAAATCATTCTAACATGTTTTATTATCAGTGTTGCTTTACATTTTTTTGAACTTGTAATACTTTTTTTCTTTGATTCTTTGGTGAATTAAAAGTTAAAAAGAACAGCATTTATTCAAAAGAGAAATATTTTCTAACAATATAAATCTTTGCTATCACTTTTTATCCATTTAACACATCCTTGTTGAATAAAAGTATTATTTTCTATAATAAAAAATAAATAAAAATGTACTGACCCCAAACTGTTGCGAATTATATTTGATATAGTGCTATAGTATATTTTTGCTCTTAAATGAGCAAAAAATATAGATTTTGGTGCAGTTGCTGATATTTATATGACCGAAATGTAGGATGAAACTCTGATGGCTATTCTATTAAATCCAAGTACCAGTTATCACTCTATAATTGCCAAAAATATATTAAATAAACATTTATCAAAAGTATGATTTAATCACATTTTAATTGCTTTTTCTAAAAATGATACATGGAAGTAAGCCTAAGTTGCTTTGAGATAGTGTGTTCATCTTGAAATATTACTAAAAATATACAATTTCATTCTTACACAGCAAAAAGACACATGAAGCTGACCAGAAGGGGGATATTTTACAAATATTTTCATTTTATAATTACTAAATGGACCCTTTTACTTGCTGAAAAAGTCTACATTTTCAACCAGACAACAGAAAACATGTAGTAGATTATGTAAAACAGGTTTTTCAGCAAGTTTTGATCCTGATGATAACATTTGTGTATCAAATATGCCACAGTAGGCTTTATATAGGGTTAAAACTCACTTAGGCTACTGCAAAATAGATGTGTTTGCATTACACTACTAGTCAAAAGTTTTTGAACAGTAATATTTTTAATGTTTCCTTAAGAAGTCTCTTCTGCTTGCCAAGCCTGCATTTATTTGATCCAAAGTACAGCAAAAATAGTACAATTTTGCTATTTAAAATTGTATTGAATATATTTAAAAATGTAATTCATTCCTGTGATTTCAAAGCTGAATTTTTAGCATCATTTATGATCCTTCAGAAATCATTCTAATATTCTTATTTGCAGCTCAAAAAACACATTATTATTATTATTATGTTGAAAACAGCCGAGTAACATTTTTTCAGGTTTCTTTGATGAATAGAAAGTTCAGAAGAACAGCATTTATCTGAAAGAGAAATATTTTGTAACATTATAAATGATCAATTTAAAGCATCCTTGCTAAATAAGTATTCATTTCTACCCCCCCCCCCCCCCCCAATAAAATATATACTGACTCCAAGCTTTGAAATGGTACAGTGTATAATGTTACAAATGTTTTATTTCAGATAAATGCTGATCTTTGGATCTTTCTATTTATCAAAGAATCCTGAAAAAATGTACTTAACTGTTTTAAATATTGATCTTTTTTGCCTCCTCTGATGGACCGTCATTGCTTTTCAAGTTTATTCCGTGGCCAACATGTTGACTGCGATAAAACGCATGCCCATTTTCTGATAAAAGTGAAATAAGGGCTTTAGGAACGAGCGATAACCGCAAAGCTGCCACACTGTACTTCATCTCCACTGCGTGAACTCAACGGCGTGTTAATCTTTTTCTAATTAGTATGTGCAAGACAGCTGAATCAAAACATGCCCGCTAGGCCGCGACGCTTGACTATTTCACTGGATCACAATGTTTTTTTTAGACTTGATTCTGAGCTGCATCTTCACTCCAGAGTGCTTTTACGTAATTTTATGCCGCTCTTCTGACATGCTTTTTCTGTAGGTGCTAATTAGGTCCATATGCCAGATTTTATTGAACCCTTAGTTTTTTCTCACCTTTCCTCACACCTAGCGTGGATGTGCCGAGGGATAGAGCAGCTCTCGTACCATTTCGTTTCAGTGACAGACCCAATCCAGGCCACGGAAACAGGCTTTTGTGCTCTGCTGAGTTCACACTCGATGCACCTGTGCTGCACAAAAGGTCTCTGTACACGTTTGCGCTCCTGCTTCTATTCCACACATCTCAGGGATAAATTATAAATTCAAGGTGGTCTGGTGTAGAGAGAGAGATAGAGAGAGTATCTTAAATCATGTGTAACCAACAGAATAGCCACAATTTAAATTCATTTTAATTCACAAGTTGGAACTGTATTTAAATTTGAATTATTCCCTGATATGCAGAATGCATTTTTTACTAAATCTCTACAGTTTAGGAGTGAGAACATTTTTAAATTCTGCCATGTCTTTCAAAAAATAAAGTTTCTTTACTGTCATCTATGATTCCACGAAGAACTTTTAACATCCATAGAACTTTTTCAGTTCCACAGAAAGGTTCTTTATCATAGAAAAAGGTCTTTAGATGATTAAAGTGTTTTTTATATTAAGAAAAAATACTACGAAAAAATCATTGTTTATTAATATCTTCTAACGTTTCTGGAAATACAATACCAGTCAAAGGTTTTCGAACAGTGCGATTTTTTTATTAATTGTTTTGATCCGAAGTACAGCACAAACAGTAAATTTTGGAATATTTTTACTATTTAAAATAACTGTTTTTCTATTTGTATATATTTTAAAATCTAATTTATTCCTGTGATTTCAAAGCTGAATTTTTAGCATCATTACTCCAGTCACATGATCCTTCAGAAATCATTCTAATATTCTGATTTGCTGCTCAAAAAAACATTATTATTATGTTGAAAACAGCTGAGTAGAATTTTTTCAGCTTTCTTTGATGAATAGAAAGTTCAAAAGAACAGCATTTATCTGAAATAGACATCTTTTAACATTACAAATGTCTTTATCATTATCATTATCTTATCTTTTGATTAATTTAAAGCATCCTTGCTAAATAAGTATTAATTTCTATAATTTCTTATTTTATAATACATATTTATAATTTTCCCCAAAACAGTGTATAATGTTACAAAAGCTTTTTATTTCAGATAAATGCTGATCTTCAGATCTTTCTTTTCATGAAAGAATTCTGAAAAAAAAAAAATTACTTAACTGTTATAAATATTGATAATAATAATAATAAATGTCTCTTGAAAAGCAAATCAGCATGTTAGAATGATTTCTGAAGAATCATGTGACGCTGAAGGCTGGAGTAATGATGCTGAAAATTTACCTTTGAAATCACAGGAATAAATTACATTTTAAAACATATTTAAATAGAAAGCAGTTATTTTAAATAGTAAAAATATTTCATAATATTTCTGCTTTTGCTGTATTCGGATCAAATAAATGCAGGCTTGGTGAGCAGAAGAAAATTCATAAAAACATTAATAAATAATAAAAACATCAATAAAAAAACATTAAACGACTTTTGACTGGTAGTGTTTCTCACATGTTGTGTGTGTGATATCATGTTTATAGTTTATTCATAATAAAATATATTAGTGAAAGCATTGCCATGTGCAACATATTTTACGTCTTCCAGGATATTAATAAAAAAACCCACATAGGACAGGACTTGATTTTATCCATTACAAATTGGTTATCATTAATAGTGGGTGTTACATACCAGAAAAGAGCTATTAGTAAACATTATCAGATAGCCCACATGGCCATAGTGAAGTCAGCAATCAAGGGAAATCATTTTAGAGCAACAGAAGAACATAGAAGCCATAGAAGAACACTTTTCACTTTTCTTCATTCCATTTCAATTATACGTCTTTAAATCCAAATTTGAATTTGTCTGTTCAAATTCAGGATTTGACATTGAATCAAAAGGCCTTCTCGATTCAGTTCTGAATGGCACATAGCCCTTATAGCCAATACTCCTTGAGACAGCCGTGATCTGTAAAGCCACTTGTGATAAAGTGGCCAGTCACTGAATCAGACTGGTTCAGCAACTCTCTGTCATGATTACAGCAAGGTCAGTCTCCAGAATATGACTTAACACAACACACACTCCATCACATGTGCACACACCCACAACAAATACTGCAGATAGAGCAGACAGGAGGAGCACATGTTTGACCACACATTATGACATAAAAGATTCATGCTAATGCATGTGAAACATGATATACTTCACTGAACACACATCATGACGTCACTCACCCAGATACTTAGACGCTGCTCCTGATCCGTAATGCTGTTGCCCAAGACAGCCACGCTGGGGCACCACCCCTTGTGGTGACATCATCCGTAAGAGAGGATGCTGGGAGATGACAAAAGACTTGTGTGACAGAGTTCATGTATGAGTAAACAAGCTCACTGGGTGTTTCTGTTGACAGTACACAGCTCAGAGTGGGCCGATTGTGGTCATAGTTGTGCTTATATACTTGACTCTTATATACTTTATTATATAATTAATTATGCTTCTAGTGTTTTATGTTCACTTTGAGAATTAATTCCAGAAGTTTTTACACTCAGATATGCTTCTGCAAGTGTCCTTTTGTAATTTAGATGTTTCAAATTTAGATCTAAACAGATAAATTTAGATTCTCATGAACAGACTTAAGGGAATTGGCTTTGAAAGTGTTGACAAGTTTGCTCTGAAAATCAAAACTGAGTTTTGACACTTTGTCATTTGGTCCCTGGTGTTTCAGCGAGGACTTAGGATAGACTGTTGACACAGGACAAAAACACCAGGCACATTTAAAATGTTGCTTTATTTAGTTTTGGAAATATATGTTGTTTTCTGTTCTGTTTTATAGAGCACAGGTTGATGCTGTGACAAGTCAAAAAAAGAAAGAAGTATATAATTACAACTTACATGTGTACTTCTGTTGCTGGCAGAGCATGGTGCTATCAATGACAAGGTCATGGGTTTGATTCCATGGGAACACACACATATAATGACAAAAAGTTTATATGCACAACCAGTCAAAAGTTTTTTTCTTCTTTTCACCAAGCTTGCATTTATTTGATTTAAAATCTACTAAAAGCAGTAATATTTTGAAATATTTTTACTATTTAAAATAACTGCTTTCTATTTGAATATATTTTAAAATGTAATTTATTCCTGTGATCAAAGTTACATTTTCTGCATCATTTCTTCAGTCTATACAGAAATCATTCGAATATGCTGGTTTGCTGTTCAAGAAACATTTTGTTTATTATTATTATTATTATTATTATTATTATCATTATTTTAAAAAGTTGAGTACATGTTTTCAGGGTTCATTGATGAATTGAAAGATAAAAAAAAAAGAGCATTCATCTGAAATAAAAAACTTTTGTAACATTATAGACGACATTCAAAAGCTTGGAGTCAGTATATTTTTGGAAAGAATTTATAGAAATTAATTATTTTTATTTAGCAAGGATGCTTTAAATTGATCAAAAGTGATCACAACGTCATTTATAATGTTACAAAATATTTCTATTTAAGATAAATGCTGTTCCTCTGAACTTTGTGTTCATCAAAGAAACCTGAAAAAATGTCTACACAGCTGTTTTCAACATAAAACTAACATTTTTTTTTAACAGCAAATCAGAATATTAGAATGATTTCTGAAGGATCATGTGACTGGAGTAATGATGCTAAAAATTCGGCTTTGAAATCAGAAATAAATTACATTCTAAAATATATTAAAATAGAAAACAGCTATTTTAACTAGTAAAAAACTTTTTTGGTGTACTTTTTCAGGCTTGATGAGCAGAAGAGACTTCTTAAAAACATTAAAAATCTTTTGACTGGTAGTGTACACTTCTTATGAGACTTATATATATATATATATATATATATATATATATATATATATATATATATATATATATATATATATACTGTAAAGCTGAATTTGTAGTTATGGGACATTAATTTTGATTAATCTTTCAAAGAAATAGCAATTTAACCCAGGCAATTTGTCTTGCTTCAGGTTTGTGTACACCTTTTTCATTTTTATTAGGATTTTAATGACTGTCATCAATATCTGACTTGTTTCAAAATACACACTGTAACGTTAGGCCTATATCTGTGATAGACGTCTATCATATCAGAACCTTAACTCTTAAATCCCCATTAAACCTTATTTTTTATGTAGTAAACCATGTTTATATTAAACATGACACACTTATAGTATTAACACAGAGTAGAGCTTCTCTTCCGTGATATCTGAAGTTGTTAGCTACCCTTGACAGTAAACATGGTTTAGTGTGTTATCATGCAACTCTCTCAGGGAACAGTTAAATCAATGTTTGCCCGCTGGGCGCAACCATTCGATAAGCGGGGGAGGATGGTTAATTAACAAATGCCTACATTAAAGATTTTATTACGCTAACATACTAAACTGAATTGTTTGGTAATAAAATGTAAACATATCGTTTATAGTACATACGAATTGTTTAAATACAACGCGGGGCTTATACAAAAGCTGCACGTTAGCACATGACTTCCCTTTTCGTTTATTGGTACAATCGTGAAGTAGGTTGGCTTGGGTTGAAAGTCGCTCGCAGCAAAAATGTTTCCCAGGGTCTGCCTTCGCGTACTCAGAGGCTGATCCACCAGGAACGGTTTCACAAGGATCTCTTGCTCAAAGCCATGCTGAATCCAAGAGGCTGACAACAACAACAGATCAGAAATAATCGCCATTACTCCAGCGTCTAAGTAGTTTTTTTGAACAGAGAAATCAGGATGCCCGTGAAAGGCGGAGGAAGAGTTGCCTATCCGAATAAAAGCGACAATGTTGTAAGTAACCGCTGCTGGGGGAATGTCATGTACAGCTTTTCAGCAATAGTTTGATGTTTGTTTGGGAAATAAAAGCCTAAGCGTTAAAATACAAGACATTTTGATCCGACATAGTGTGTATTCATTTTGTTTACGATAATAAGGTTGTTTCACGAAGGTTGGTTTCATCCAATGGAATGCTGCACTGTGAACTTCACCTGTTGAGTTTTCCTCAGGGCGGACGCTAGCACTCTCCTGTCAACTTTTTCCCAAAGAGTTTACTTTCAAAACCGTTTATATTTTGCATATGGTCAGAAATGATCGTTAGCAGTGTTTCCTTGCCATTTTGGGACGCCCACGTTTAAATACCAGTTCTTAGAAACAAAACAAGGATTGTTGTAGCGCTTTCGCTTTGGGAGTTGCTGACATGTTTGGCCTGAGAAGTCAGGATTTAAGTTTTAAGTTTTGACACTTTGTTGTTTGGTCTCTTGTGTTCCGGTGAGGACTTTAGATAGATTGTTGATATTAGACAAAAACACTACAGACGCATGTGTTAAAATTATTTTCTTAATTCCAGGTTTTGAATGCACTAACAAAAGTTTTTGAACAGTAAGATTTTTATTTTTAATGTTTTTAGAGTCTCTTCTGCTCACCAAGGCTGCATATATTTAATTCAAAATACAGCAAAAGCAGTAATATTGTGAAATATATTTACTGTTTGAAATAACTGCTTTCTATTTGAATATATTTTAAAATACATTTAATTTTTTAATTTAAAATGGTGACATTATCACACACAAGATATGGTGTTTCCAGAAATATTAGATTTTATATACTTTTAATTATTTTTTTAGTTAGTAATATAATTTATTAATTAAATATAGTTTATGTTTTAATGTTGTTTGGCTCAGTTTTTAATAAAAGAAGCGTTGCTCCATCATGGTGTATACAATTAAAGTTATTTATTAAATATAATGAAATACACTTATTTTATTGAATATAATGAAAGTTTATAATTAAATATACACTACCATTCAAAAGTTTTTGAACAGAAAGATTTTTAACGTTTTTTAAGAAATTTCGTCTGCTCACCGAGCCTGCATTTATTTGTTTCAAAGTAGAGCAATTTTCAATATTTTTACTATTTAAAATAACTGTTTTCTATTTGAATATATTTTAAATGTTATTTATTCCTGTGATCAAAGCTACATTTTCAGCATCATTACTCCAGTCTTCAGTATTACATTGTCCCCCAGAAATCATTCTAATATGCTGATTTGTTGTTCAAAAAACATTTATTATTATTATTATTATTATTGTTATTATCAATATTTAAAACAGTTGAGAATTTTTTTTCCCAGGATTCTTTGAGTAGAAAGATCCAAAGATCAGCATTTATCTGAAATAAAAAGCTTTTGTAACATTATACAATATACCATTTAAAGGTGCTATAGAATGCATTGAGAGAATATTTTAAATTGTTCTCTGATATCTACATAGAAGGTATATGGCATAGGAATGGGCAAAAAATCTCCAGAAATGGTTTTACAGGTCCATTTACAACCCTAGGATTTGTCCCTAGAATTAAATGCTCTGTTATTGCCTTATTTGGAAGCTTCATGAATATTAATGAGCTCTGCTCTGATTGGCTGTTTCACAGAGCTGCTCATCTCTATAGCTAGCACATGGATAAAAATATATATTTAATTAGGAGCTCTAGCCGCTTTTAATATATGGTTTGTTGAATCTGCCGTTTTGAAACGCCGACATTTTAGTCTCATTACTGTGATCGTATGTGCTCTATGTAACGTTACAATGCAGAGACATAAGTACTTAACACACAAGTTCAGCTGCTTGACAGTTATACTCGGGATCTGTAAATCATTCGCCATCATCAGCGCAGTTATTTCTCCATCATTCACTACCACCAGCGCAGTCATCTCTCTGTTTATGTGGTAAGTGAAATCTTTTGTACTGCAATGTAACAGGCTAGCGCTAGCATTAAGCTAACCGTGTCCCTTCAGTGGCTTGCCTTGTGTTACCGATGTGCTGACGTTACCGATGATTGGGCGATGCAAATGTTGGGGGCGTAACTATTAACGATCCCGGGGATGTTTCGTAACAGTCGGTGTTATGTTGGAATTGACTTATTTTTCGGTGGTCTTTTACAAACACTAGATTTATATAAGAAGGAGGAAACGATGGTGTTTGAGACTCATGGTATGTCATGTCCATGTACTGAACGGTTATTATTTAACTATGCCAAGGTAAATACAGTTTTCCATTCTATGGCACCGTTAAAAGCTTGGAGTCAGTATAATTATTATTATTTTATTTTAAATTTTTTTGTAAAGAAATGATAGAAATTAAATTAATACTTTTATTTAGCAAGAATGCTTTAAATTAATCAAAAGTAATGATAAAGACATTAATAATATTCCAAAAGATTTCTATTTTAGAGAAATGCTGTTTATCTGAACTTTCTATTCGTCAAAGAAACCTGAAAAAAATATACTCTTTTTTTTTTTTTTTTTAAACATAATAATAAAAATAATATAATAGAAATTATATATTATTATTATTTATTTTATCAGAATATTTGAATGATTTCTGAAGGATCATGTGACTGGAGTAATGATGCTAAAATTGTAGCTATGAAATCACAGGAATAAATTATATTTTAAAATGTATTCAAATTGAAATCTGTTATTTTAATTAGTAAAATAATTTCAAAATTGTACTGTTTTTTTTTCTGAACTTTGGATCAAATAAATGCAGGCTTGGTGAGCAAAAGAGACTTAATAAAAACACTTTTGACAAATAGTGTATGTTAGCTAAATTCTATTATTATTTTTTTAAACAGAATAGAGCATGAATGAATGTTACATGAATGTTTAATATTTGGTTTTGTGCAGTATAAGTCAAAAGTTTGGACACACCTACAGTATTTTTATTAATACTAATACTGTTATCCACATTTTATATAACAGCAAAGTAAAACGTATGAAATAACTAAGAAAGTAAAGAAATATAGTCAGTCACCACAAAATGTTAAACAAATAGAAATTATTGTATACTAAATTTCTTTAGTGATCATCCTAGGATGCTTTTTAAACAGTCTTGAAGGAGTTTGCAATTATGCTAGACACTTGTTGACTGTTTTTCCTTCACTATCTATGATATTCAGTATATATTTAAAAAAGTTTTGCATATGCAAAATTATTAAGATAATTTTTTTTCTCCAAGCATGATTTGAATAGAATAGCTGTCACTAAGTACATGATGGTCTACAGCAAAATCAATATGGTTATAAAAAAGTAATAATCTGGACTTAGTGACCAATTATTGCTTTTGTTGAAATGAACACAGAAGGTACAATAAAATCCTGTTTTATGTTGTTAACACAACTATATGGCCCCTACTGTCTAGCCAAAATAAAATTTCTATTTGTCCTCAAAACCAATCCTTTCAAGCCTTTACACTACCAGTCAAAAGTTTTTTAATAGTAAGATTTGTAATGTTTTTAAAGAAGTCTCTTCTGCTCACCAAGCCTGCATTTATTTGATTCAAAGTACAGCAAAAATAATATAATGAAATATTTTTACTAATTAAAATAACTGTTTTCTATTTAAATATATTTTAAAATATAAATAATGTTGAAAGCAGCAAGGTATAAAAGTTCAGAAGAACAGGATTGATCTGAAATGGAAATCTTTTGTAACATTATAAATGTCTTAATTGTCAATTTTGATTAATTTAAAGCATCCTTGCCAAATAAAAGTATTATTTCTATAATTTCTTTCTAAAAAAAAAAAAAAAAAATTTCATACTGACTCTAAGTTGGAGTAATGATGCAAAAAATGTAGCTTTGATCACAGGAATAAATTACATTTTAAAATATGTTCAACTAGAAAACAATTATTTTAAATTGTAAAAATATTTCAGAATTGTACTGTTCTTGCTGTACTGTGGATCAAATAAATGCAGCCTTGGTGAGCAGAAGAGACTTCTTTAAAAACATTAAAAACATTTCACCGGTAGTGTACAATATTAGGATAAACTTTAAATAATTCATTTAAATCTTTCCAAACTTTTGACTGGCAGTGAACTTTCCTATAACTCACTATTTGCATCAGCTCTGGTATATATGATTTCATATCAGCTCAACTACTGTTGCATCAGAAAATAACTTTTTTAAACGGCTAGTGATGCAGAAACTATTCCTGGAGCTCTCTGTGAGTGCTGGGACCAGGTCACCTTGACTCACTTTGAGTAAAACTATGGCTGTGTCACATTACCTATAGTGAGCTGCCTACATTGAATGTATTTTATAGGCATCCAAAGCAAGTTCTGAATCAACCAAGCTCAAAAATGCAGTCTAGGTAGACAGTGCACTACATTTTAGAACTCAACCTTTGTTACCTCTTGTTGCCTCATCCGAACGGACGGCTGATGTTGTCGCCTAGGTGTGGAGGTGTTGCGCTCACCACAATGGCCTCCTCGTTTGGCTTGGTATTTTCTGTCTGGTTTGGCCCAGCGGGAGAGCAGCTTGGGCTGCAGATTATCGAACCTCATTATTTAGGAGAGAAGAGGCCTGATTCTGATGTTAGGATGAGAAGAGCTGCTATAATCACACCCGGACTTATAGCTTCTCAAGAGCCAATCTTCTTATACTCACACTCACAAAACTGATTTAAATTCTTTACTACTTCTGCGAGCAATATTCAAGTTGACTTAATGAAAGTTCAAATGCAACAAACAAGTGCAATTATGTATTCAGATGCAATATTAATATTCTTAATTATTTAAAAATAATTTGTTCACATTGACCATTTATAACCTTTCAAGCTCCAAAATGACCAAAAAAATCATAAAAGCGGTCTGTGTCTAATGAATTTTTTTGCATAAGGAATAGATCATTCAATTGAAATCTCATTTGCCATTCTGCACGTAAACTGAAGTGACTCATTCAGTTACGACAAACATCCAAATCCACCTCGTTTGCATCCATGCTCAGTTTAAAAATAGACATGACAATGTATTACACCTGGTTTGGTGTCATTGATTCCAAAATGGTTATTGATTATTTTGTGTGTTGTAGCAGAATGTGACTTGTCAAATGAGATTTGAGAGATGTTACATAGGGGAAATCATTTCTGCATGTTTTCCAAACGACTTCTAAATACTCTTAATATACCCCATGAGTCATTTCAACCTCATTTAATAGGGTTCTCATTTAATTGTTTTTTTTTTTAAACTAAACAGCTGTGGTCGCCATGAACACTGTTATTCCTGGAAAAGGAAAAAGCCGTACTAGTTTGGAAAACATGAGTATGAGTAAATGAGGACTGAATCTTCATTGTAGAGTGAACTTACAGTGTAAATACAGTCTTTCTTAGGATTTGACGTTATTTTTTCCCCAAGTTTAAAAACGGGAGAACATGGAAAAATTTTTAGAGACACAGTGAAAATATTCAAATAAAGTGTTTTCCTTAATAAACGGATACAAGCCTGTTTTAGACTATGAACTATGTGTTTACACTACTAGTCAAAAGTTTTAAGATTTATGATTTTTAATGTTTTTCAAGAAGTCTCTTCTGCTCACCAAGCCTGCGTTTATTTGACCCAAAGTACAGCAAAAACTGTAAAAATCCTAATATTTTTTACTATTTAAAATAACTGTTTTCTATTTAAATATATTTGAACATGTAATGTATTCCTGTGATTTCAAAGCTGATTTTTTTAGCATCATTACTCCAGTCACATGATCCTTCAGAAATCATTTTAATATTCTGATTTGATGCTCAGAAAACATTTATTGTCATTATTATAGTTATGTTGAAAAAAAAAGCTGAGTAAGAGGTTTCTTTGATGAATAGAAAGGTCAGAAGAACAACATTTATCTGAAATAGAAATCTTTTGTAACATTATAAATGTCTTCATCATCACTTTTGATCAATTTAAAGCATCCTTGCTAAATAAGTGTTTATTTCCATAATCCCCCCTCTCAAAAAATTTGAATGGCTTTTGAATGGTATAGTGTGTGTATAATTTTACAAAAGATCTTTTGATGTTTCTATTCATCAAAGACTCCTCCTAAACAATTATCAATTTAATATTGATAATAATAATGTGAATATTTATTTAACAGCAAATCAGCATATTAGAATGATTTCTGAAGGATCGTGTGACTCTGAAATCTGTAGTAATGATGCTTTGTAGCTTTGATCTCAGGAATAAATGACATTTTGAAATATATTAAAATCGAAAGCAGCTATTTTTAATAGTAAAAATATTTCACAATATTACTGCTTTTGCTGTATTTTGGATCAAATAAATGCATTAATAAAAATAGTACTGTTTAAAAACCTGTATATGCACTAATAAACAGATCATTGTGCCAACTTTAGTAAAATCTTTATATTAAATAATGTGATGTAAAGCTGAAAGAGTTTACATGTTACATGGCAGATACAGTTTATTGTGTTACCAAAATACCAATAATAATAACCAGGAAAAGAAACGTTATGCATAATGCTGGACTTTTAATTATAAACAGGCCTGAAATTCACCAGAACTCCTTTTTTTAAAATAGCAATGCTTTACTGTTGCCGGCAGCTTATTAAAAAAATAAAACATGCACTCTTAAAACTATCTACAACATGTACTACAATACAAACAATAAACATTGTCATAATTGATCAATAATTGTCATAATATATCATTGATTGCCACGTTGTTACTTCAGAACATGCATGCTATTTATTTGATTAAGTCATAGAACTTTAATAATAACATTAGGATTTATTGCGATTTCTGAGGACCTTGTTCACACACGTTACTTGCAAATGTGATTGTAAAGCGCATGCTGTTGACCATTAGAATTGCCTATTGTATTGTTTTTAGCATTTTACTGTCTAATCAGGCACGTCTAGGGGCCGCTTGCTCCCCCTGACCAAACACGTGGAGCAACATACTCGAATCCGGCCTAATCCACTAGAAGGCTTTTAATTCTGGCTAGTTGCCTTTAATCCCCCACGAGGGAGCTTGGCTTTTGTTTTTTCCGCTTCAGTCGTACCTTTTAATTAGGATTCTCTGTTTGCGGATTCATATTCGGACATAATTTCCTCTAATAATAGACGTTCATGTCCTGAACGAGAACAAAGACATTGAAAGTTGTCTTGTTGTTTTTAAAAGACATCCTTATGTGTTCATGCACGCATACACTAGTGTGTATCTTATCTCAGCTGGTGTATTGCAAATGCTTTGTGCCAGGCACAAGGGCACTCGGTTTACATTCCTCATGCGCAGCCTGTGCTGCCGTTGTGGTTCGGATGCAACAATGGTTCCACCTGTCGCTCACATTTACTTCAAAGGATTAAACTAATTAAACTGCTAGTATGTGTTAATAATCTGTTTTGACACATAAATTGCCATCTCACTTTAAAGTCTGAATAGGGTGTGTGGTAAACAACGATTGTGTCAGTTGTTTCTCGGAGGGCAGGAGATGTAATTTGATTTTGTTTGGCTTATGCATATCTGGTTCTTACTGAGAGCCAAGGCTATAACCATATCTTGAACATTGGGGGTGAAGCATTGTGTTTTTTGGAAAGGAGAGGGTTGGTTGTAATGGTCTTTTGATTAAAGCTCCACTGAAGTGCTTCAAAACGTTATTCTGTGTTGATGCAATTTCAATTGAAACAGGAAGACAGGGTGGGACATATCAGCAGTCCCGCCCCCTTTTTAAAATACGATTTGGTTTAGCATTTGATTGGACAGAAAGTTTGATGAGAAGCTGAAGTGCAGGGTGATGTCATCAAAATCGTTGATCCATATTGGCGAAAGTTAGAGACTGTAAGTTTTTAAAAAGCTTATATCTTGTAAATGCAAATTTTGTCATTGTTTTTAAACACTAGCTTATAGATAACCTTAAGGCTAACATATTCATACTAAAAGCCAAAAAACTTTCATTTTGATTTAATGGGCACTTCAATAATTAAAGGGTTTTAAATTATATAAGGCAATAAAGAAAAATAAATTAATTTGAGCTATTTGCAAATCTATTTTTTTTTTAAAATATGCACACATTTGTTTTTTATTTATATAAACACATATTTCATAGATATATTTAATTTTTTCCCAAAAAATTTTTCTGTTTACATTTTTCTGGATTATATATTTTTTATATTTTTTTTATTCTAGACTGTTTTAATGGTTAAATTAAAAAAGTTAATTAAATAGTTGTGCGTTGCTGAATTAATGTTAATATTATATATATATTAAATATAAAAATATTACATTTTTCCCAAAAATTTTTCAGTTTAAATTTTTCTTGATTCCATTTTTTTTTTCTGTTTTTGTTTTAATTTTTCTAGGCTGTTTTAATGGTTAAATAAAAATTTAACTTAATAAACTTTATTTATTTATTTAGCAAAAAGGCCCTATGAAATACATTTGTATTTTTTCTCAAATTGAGTTTTATTTTTACCAAATTATATGTTTATTTTCAAATTTTAATAATCCAAAAAAAAAAAAAAAAAGTGTTATTGCATTACTTTATACATTTGTCACTGTTTCTTCATATTACAGTAAAAGTTGGTCATTTAACAGTTTTAAAATATTAAACTTTAGCTACAATTAAATATTCAAAAATATTTAAAATATTAAATATATGATATCTCAGTCTGAAGCATTGACGATAACTATAACAATAAGGAAAAAGTAAATGTAATAGCAGAGTTCACACCTCTATAAGCATAACTATAACCATAGATATAACCATACCAAAAAAGAGGAATGATATTGTTAAAATCACTTTTAAAAAGTTTTTTTTTTTCGCTGAAGAATAGAAACATTGACAGCCAATCAGAATCCATTCTGCTTTAAAAGCCCTCCAACAACAGACGACAAAACTGCAGCGTTTGTTTATGTGAAACAAAGTTATTGTGCATTAGTGTGGACACTAATATTAGTGATTGTTACAATACACGAACAATAGCTGCTACTAAATGGTTCCACAAAGAACCTTTAAAATCTGAAGAACCGTTCTGTTTCACAAAACAAAATTCTTCAGATTATAATAAGGTAGGAAAGAGATGGTTCTTTAAAGAACCTTTGACTGAATGGTTCTTTGTGGAACCAAAAATGGTTCTTCTTCTCTTTTTGAAGAACCTTTATTTTTAATAGTGTAGGCACCTAGCTTTTTTTTTTTAACATTTTAGCCTGAAATAGTCATGTTTATCTTTGTAGTTTGTTGCAGGATAATGCTTCTAAATGACATGGAATGGTTTGAGACTCTGTGCTTGATATTTTGGGCCTTTGCCCCTCTCGCCAGGGTGTACATCCTGCATACATGCACATTTATCAGTAGTTCAGTTCATGCAAGCTGTGTGTTCGTTTGATCTCAGCTGGACAGAGTGATGTCAAGATCAGTTCTCATGTACAGTGGTTTCCGGGTCTTCTCATCAAAATTTGGTTTAAAAGAAAAACGCCTACTTGTTTTCTTTCAAATCAGTCTTATGACTTTCCAGAAGTTGTTATTTCCTCCCTGGCCGCAAGGAATTAGATTGGGCTTATCTAGGAACGCACAGGATGAGGACAGTTTACAGTTTGCTTCCTCTGGTGCATTGCTTTTCTTTTTGAACTGCACCACACCCTAAAGATTGCTGACCCTGTGCACAGAGAAAACTCAGATCCCTACGGCTCTCCAGACGTTGCTCTAATCACCAGTTGATGACAGAGATTTCTGGGAAGTGAATCTCTGTCCTCCTCTATCATATTTGACATGAGTCATGTGCTGTGTGTGTTTTGTAGTTCCAGGTCACACTGCCTCTAATTTAAGTTTCATAACCTTGTGATTGAAAGGTTTTTTTTTTTTTTTCCCCATTAAGGGCTTCATCAGCTTGGGGTGTTGCTTTAATTTATGGTTTAATTGAATTTACCTTACTGTCAATTTAAAGCAGATGTGTGTCAGTTCGTTTTAAGGTTTCTGCAATTACTTAAGATGCTTCTTTTAGCTGGAGGGCCGAATATATTGTTTAGAAGGCCTATTTTGATTTCCCCTGAGAATATGGTTCATTAGCGAATACTGGGCGGGATTACTTTACAGGGCCGATGGCAGGATATATATTGTTTTTGTAAAGCAATGATAATGGACAACAATTTATATGTTCTTTTTAGTCTTTCAGTTCAATTTTATGACATTTATTTTTATTTGTGAGTAAAATACTAGCTTAAAGTCGCCATGAAATTTGTAAACAATTCATCCATTTGTTTCACTTTTAATCAAAATGTCAAAATTCTGTTGTGTTTGCCTTTTTGTTTTGTGTTTTTTAATATAATAATAATAATAATAATAATAATAATAATAATAAATATTATATTTAAATAATTATTTTAAGTATTATTATTTTTGTCTTGGATTTAAAATTTTAGTAATTATTTTTTAATTAATTTTTTTAGTATATTTAAATTTAAATGAGAATATTATTTATAACCTAATTATTTTATTATATTTTTTCATCTTACTTTTGAAGTTTTAGTAATTTTGTTGTGTTTTTAGTCAAGTAAAATGAGAAATGTTAATTAGATAAAATGTTTTATTAAATATTATTAATAATAAAATAATTTATTATTTATATTAAAATAATTATTTTATCATTTTTTTCATCTTACATTTAAAGTTTTAGTGTTTTGTCAAGTTAAAGGTAAATGAGAAATGTTGCCCTGGTAGCGAGATGGAATATGTTTTATTATTATTATTATTATTATTATTATTATTATTATTATTATTATTATTTATAATAAAATTTAAATAATTATTTTTGTTTTTAATTTGTTTTAAAATCATAATTTTATTATTATCATTATTATTTTTATCTTAGATTTAGTAAAAAATAGAATATAAAGTCGGCAACACCTAAGCTCCAAAAGTCATCGAGCCTGCGTGCTCGAAACGTAACACACGCTATGCGAAAGTTGTTTTAACAATAAATATTTTTGATACTTTTGGAGCTTAGGTGTTGCCGACTTTATATTCTATTTTTTACTTGTTGCTTTTTGGTTGAGCACCCTTTTGAGACCTTCATTTTTCTTATCTTAGATTTAGTTAAAGTTTTATTAGTAATAATAATAAAAAAGGAACATTAACTGAAATACTAATACAAAAAAAAATATTTCCACCTAATTACCAGAGCAAAATTTCTAAATAATAATAATAAAATTTTAAAACAAATTTAAGTAATTTAAATAATTTTTTATACTTTAATTAAATTGTTATATTATATCCAAATATATAAATGCATTCAGCAAAAATTACATATTTGCTTTTAACTTATTATAATACATAAAAAATGAATCCACAGTTCAACCTACTACATCCTTTGTAATTATCTGTGAAAAATGCTAATGCTTTGGGAATTACAAAAATTTGCACAAATCCAATTATAGAGCAATTAGAGTGTGTCAGAGCTGTGACCTCAGACAGACAGCAGAAGAGGGGATGACCGGAGCGGGCCGGGGGAGAACGTGGGATGGTGGACGAATAAAAGAGTTGTTTACATTAGTGCAGTGAGACACTGGCAGTGAAAGCGGAGCATTGTTCCTCCATAAACGATCTCCGAAACAATGAAGCTCTCATGCCGAAGAGACCCTCACAGGAAGAGGGGGAGTTTGAGGACTGGAAATCTATCAAGCCTGCTTATACTGTATGTAATGGAAATTAAATAGAGAAGATCCAAAATGTAAATTTTCAATTGTATGGGAAGAAAACTAGTTTATCTTCTTCCTGGCGTTCCTATACTGTGTGTATAGGGTGTTACTTCAAACATTGGCTGTATTTTGTCATTTAATGCCACAAGACTAAGAGTGCTACGTCATTATGACTTTTTAGACTGATGGATATGAAGAATCTTGGTGCACTACCATAGTAATGTATTTGCAACAGTATTTATTTGTAAGCTTGTAATATGCTTTTGAACACTTTTATTTAAAATAAATATTATAAATATGAATAAATGTAATTTATTGCTTTATTATTATTATTATTAATTTTTATTATTATATTGTTTTCCACAATTTATCCTCTTTAAAGTTGGAAGTAAATTTTTATCATGATCTCTTTTTATTCATTTTTTTATTATTTTATTTTGTTTATTTCATTATTTTTATTTTAGAATTAATCATCTCTTAGTTCAGATACATTTTATAATTTTTCTTTTCTTTTTTTTTAATTAAATGTATTATTCAGGCGTTTTATTCTTTTGACATAATTTCACCTTGGACATATTTATCATGATCTCTTAGTTCTTATTTAATTTTATTTAAATTTTATTTTATTTTAATTTTATTTTATTCCACAATTTGTCCTCTTTAATGTTTGTATAGAATTGAACATCTGTTTTGATGTCTTAGTTCAGATACATTTTATTTGATTACTTTTATTTTTTTATTTTGACATTTTATTATTATTATTATTTTATAGTTTATTTAATTTTAATTTTAATTATTTTATTATTATTTTCTTGTATTGCCTTGTAACTGTATAAATGAATAAATATATATGTTAGTTTCATTTAATATATTACTATTTAATTTATTACTACTATTTTTTTTTAATCTTGTATTACTTTGAAGCTATATAAATATATATATATATATATATATATATATATATATATATATATATATATATATATATATATATATATATATATATATATATATATATATATATATATTTTATTGTAGTATTGAAGCGCTGGTTCTTTGTGACATCCCTGTTGTCCCTAAACTCAAATTATCTGGAACATGAAATTGCTTTGGTGCTCATATATTTCTACACCCTAAGCTCAAATTCCACCCATTCTTAGAAAGCGTTATGATCTGTCAGCACATTAGCTGAGAGAAAACAAGCTCTTCTTTTACCAGAATAAGACCACAAGGTTTGAAATGTCAATAAGGATCCATTGTCTTTTAAAAATGACACGAGCGCTCCCTACTCCACCCTCTCCCCCGCTGGCCTGCGGCCTGTTGGCATTCGACATGCTTTGGTTTTGAGGTTTCTTTTATTTAGTGACTGCTCTCCAATTCCCAGCGGAGCTCTACTCAATCATTTGGAAACGTCTTGGTATCCCTCATGGAAAACAGAGGGAGGGAGGGAGTGTCGGTTTCGCAAGCGGCAGGTTTGTGTTGTCTGACTGCTGCAAGTAAGAGAGTCTCCTGTGTTCATCATATTACCTTTCAGCTCGTCATCTGAAAGCCTTAACCTGATTGGCTGAGACCTGCAATGTGGGCAGAGCCTAAGGGCAGTTCTGTTTTTTCTATGCAAAGCATTATGGGAAGTATACAGGTGTAATCTGCTACCTTCTTATCTTTCATCATTTGTTTGTTTTGTTTTAATGCGTCGACTCGGCAGAGCAATGGAACGTGGATAGTTGAGGATCTCGGCTCCACTTGAGAATCGCAGCGCAGGATGGCTGTTAGGTTTCTGCATCAGGTAACCTCTGCAGGGCCGCTAATGGCTGTAGGTGTGCACCTGATACCTGAAGGAGACGCATACAGTACACCGGCTGATGAAGCACAGGCTCACCCTGTGCTGTGTGAACGCTGTTGTAAAATGGTGCTTTTTCATAGCTGGACTTTTGACCTGTAGGAAACTCATTCTGCGCTGCATAATGCACAGACATTCATGGCTGATGCTGGTGTGTGACTTTAATTTCTGAATCAAGTCAAGCTAAATATGATTATGCAAATAAGATTTTTTTTTTGCTAAATGCTGAATCTACTAGATGACTGCATCTGCTAAACCTTAACAGGCTTTGGTTAACAGTTTATTTTCTTAAAGTTTTACATTAGATGGATAGATAGATCTATCTATCACTCTATCATTCTGTCTATTGTTCTTTATATCAATCTATATATTGATCTTTCTGTCTTTCTTTTTCACTTCATTCTATCTATCTACATATCTATCTATCTATCGTTCTATCTATCTGTCAATCTATGTATTTTTCTATCATATTGTTGTATTTATTGTTCTATATATCTATTGTTCTATCGTTCTGTCTATCATTCTGTCATACTGTCTATCTGTCTATCATTTGTCTATTTATTGTTGTATCCATCTATCATTGTCTATCGCTCTATCTATCTTTTGTTCTATTTATTGTTGTCGTTCTATCTATCATTTTGTCTAACGCTCTGTTTATTTTTCTGTGGTGGTTCTATCTATCGTTCTATCGTTCTATCGTTCTATCGTTCTATCTATTGTATATATCTACCGTGCCGTCTATTTGTCGTTTCACTGTTCTTTCTATTATTCTATCGTTCTATTTACCATTCTGTCTATTGTTGTATCTATCATTCTATCATTGTATATATCGATTGTGCCGACTATCTATTTATCGTTCTGTTATTCTATCATTCTATCGATTGTTCTATTGTTCTATCATTCTGTCTATCGTTCTATCGATCGTTCTATTGTTCTATCATTCTGTCTATCATTTTGTCTATCGTTCTATCTATCATTCTATCATTGTATATATCTATTGTGCCATCTGTCTGTCTATCTATCTTTCGTTCTATCGTTTGCTGTGCCATCTTTTTGTCGTTCCACTATTCTATCTATTATTTTATCATTATTTACTGTTGTCTATCGTTCTGTCTATTGTTCTATCTATCGTTCTATCATTCTGTCTATCTGTTGTTCTATCTATCGTTCTATATATCTATCATTCTATCGCTCTATCTCGTTCTCTCGTTCTATCTTTCTCTATCTATCGTTCTATCGTATATATCTACCATGCCGTCTATTTGTCGTTCCACTGTTCTATCTATTAGTCTATCATTCTATTTACCGTTCTGTCTATTGTTCTGTCTTTCGTTCTATCCATCATTCTGTCATTCTATCTATCGTATTATTGTTCTATCATTCTGTCTATCGTTCTATCGATCGTTCTATTGTTCTATAATTCTGTCTATCGTTCTATCTGTCAATCATTTTGTCTATCGTTCTATCTATCGTTCTATCTGTTAATCATTTTGTCTATCGTTCTATCTGTTAATCATTTTGTCTATCGTTCTATCTATCGTTCTATCGTTGTATATATCTGTTGTGCCGACTATCTGTCTACTTATCGTTCTATTATTCTATTGTTCTATCCATCGTTCTCTCTATATATCTATTGTTTTATTTATCTATTGTCCTATTAATTTATCTAACTATTCTTCTATCTAGCATTCTGTCTGTATTTCTATCTTTGTATCTCTTTCTACCCATCGTTCTTTCTATCTATCTGTTGTTCTATAGTTCTGTTGTTTTGTGTCATTCTATCACTGTTGTTCTGTCATTCTGTCTATCTGTTATCTGAAAAAAAATTACAGTATTGTTTGGTCTTTCATCCATTACTTGTTTAACAATTATAATAAATATTTAACAAAGTTTTAAATATTAGTAATAAACAACAGACAGAATTGCATATTTCTTTGATAACACACTGATGTTTGGGTTTATTATGCTGTTTGATGGTTTGTTTGGGGTGTCCTTGCTTACTTTACCTTCAGCTGAATGAATAACAAGATTGCATGTATCAGTTTACCAGACACAGAGAAGCATAAATAGCAAATGTTTTGACAAACAAATTCAAAAACAATTTTTTTTTTTTTTTGTTATTTTGAACTGGACCTTTTCTTCTGGCAGTAACGAATGTGCTGGCACATTGGAATGTGCGGAAAACTCTGGAAATACCATGATAAATCCTGGTGTATTGTTTTAGTGTCACATGGTATTCTGACTCACTTACACGCAGTTATAACAGTCCATTATACAATGTTTACTAGGGCTGCACGATTAATCGTTTTTAAACCGAAATCGCGATTTGAAAGGGTGCGATTTTCAAATCGCAAGAGCTGCGATTATTTCGATTAATTATCAACTGTGGTAACAAGCATATAAATCGTTTTTGACAGGTCGCTTCATGTGCATATTACATCTCCATGCTTATATTACGTTTGATGCAGAGTTTAACCAATAGGGGGCATTTTAACACTGCATGTAGAGACGTGCGCAGGACGTATTTTTCAGTCCTGCATCCGCAGAAATATGTTTATCTCGTTCCGTTCCCGCCTCGACATTCATGTTTTGTCCCGCTTCTGTCCGCAAAAGCCCGCATAAAAGTAACCTTTATAGTTGTTGTTTTTTCAGTACATCAATTGAATTTACATGAAACAGATCTCGTAAGTTTCACAAAACCCCAGCATAAACGTCCCCGATAAAAAATATTTGTTATAGCCTATAGGCTAAGCATCAACATTCACAAACCACTGTTATTCTTAACAGAAAATGCAAGCAGACACAGCTCATTTAAAGCTGATATCTCAGTTTATACGCGAACTTATCAAGCTCTACAATGAATAGTATGCACAATGAATCTTTCACAATGTCTACACTTCGTGTGTTTTAATTCGTGAGCACGCAATATTCAGCACTGTGCAAGAACATTTGAGCAGTGAGTGGATTCTAACTTAAACACCTCTGATGACTGCCTATCCCTGTGCTTACTAATCATAGCTGTAAGTTGTATACTAGTTGTTCTTGCTGCTTTTGTGCAATAGATGAATAACAATGTTTTGTTTTATAAATATTTTGTTTAGATATTTCTATTTTGCGGGAGTCCCGCGAATCATTTTATTTTCCCGCGTCCCGCACAGCCGCACTCTCCCATCAAGTTATGTTCCGCGCCGCATTCGTTTGCGTCGGGTCCCGCTGTACTCTCGTAGGAGTGCAGGTCTCTACTGCATGTACTGAGCAAATAACGGTAACGCCATTTGGAAAAGATGAGCGGGAGCAGCGGCTAAACTTCCCAACAAAGTGTCTCTTAATGTAGGTTATCATCAGTGTTTTACTAATGTAAAATAGTTTACAGTGTGTTTGGATTCCTAAAAGATTTTAATTATATTTTGTTATAAAATAATGTTATTTATGTATGTAGCCTATGTATGTATGTATGTATGTATGTAATCTTTTAGGATTTTATATAATAAAATATAATATTTTTATTAATTAATTTTGTATAATATTATATATTTTATTTTAAAAGATTTAAATAATATTTTATTATATCATTTTAATTGTTAATTCAATTTTATTTAAGATACTGTAGTTATTTTCTTAATTTGTCATGACAACTTTATTTAAAAAATGACAACAATGTTTAAGAGGTTTTAAATAAACAGTAGAACAGTGTAGCATACTTTGTGATTATGCTTGGTCTTTCTTTGGTGCTGTTAAAACCACCATATCAAACTTTTAGCTCTTTTATGAAATAGTAGTAAATCGCATTTTAAATCGCAAATTGCAATTTTGATCAGAAAAATCGCAATTAGATTTTTTCTCTAAATCGTGCAGCCCTAATGTTTACTTTGATGACTGTGCTTGAGAAATGTAGTCATAACCAAACCTGCACATTAAAACAACATTTCCCGTCGTTGAGTGCGGTTGTTGTGTCCATGTGATCACAATAGCCGCAAAACGTACTCAATTTCTTAAGGCGATGCAAAATACAAAAATAACATAAGCAATTGAAAATAAGCAATAATTTTGGTTCTCAAAACTGATAAGTTTTATTGCAACATTCTCAAATATTTTAATTTAAATGTATTAACATTAAGGGCATGTAAAAATATAATTTGTTAGTTTTTAAATGAATTGCTTAATTTTACACAAAGTAACACAAGTAAATTTTAGATGAAATAAACTGTCGGATTGTTCTATCTATCGTTCTGTCGTTCCATCTATGCATCTATTGTTCTGTCGTTCTATTTATCTAAGGTTCTATCCATCTATCATCTATCTATCTGTTGTTCTGTCTATCTATCTGTCGATCTATCTATCTGTCAATCTATCTGTCTGTCATTCTATCTATCTATCGGTCGTTCGTTCGTTCGTTCATTCGTTCTTTCTGTCGTTCTATCTATCGTTCTATTGCTCTGTCGTTCTATCTATCGTTCTATTGCTCTGTCATTCTATCTATCGTTCTATTGCTCTGTCGTTCTATCTATCTGTCTGTCCTTCTGTCTGTCTGTCATTCTGTCATTCTATCTATCGGTCGTTCGTTCGTTCGTTCTTTCTGTCATTCTATCTATCGTTCTATTGCTCTGTCGTTCTATCTATCGTTCTATTGCTCTGTCGTTCTATCTATCGTTCTATTGCTCTGTCATTCTATCTATCGTTCTATTGCTCTGTCATTCTATCTATCGTTCTGTCGTTCTATCTATCGTTCTGTCGTTCTATCTATCGTTCTATTGCTCTGTCATTCTATCTATCGTTCTATTGCTCTGTCATTCTATCTATCGTTCTATTGCTCTGTCATTCTATCTATCGTTCTGTCATTCTATCTATCGTTCTATTGCTCTGTCATTCTATCTATCGTTCTGTCGTTCTATCTATCGTTCTATTGCTCTGTTCTATCTATCGTTCTATTGCTCTGTCATTCTATCTATCGTTCTATTGCTCTGTCATTCTATCTATCGTTCTGTCATTCTATCTATCGTTCTATCTATCGTTCTATTGCTCTGTCATTCTATCTATCGTTCTGTCGTTCTATCTATCGTTCTATTGCTCTGTTGTTCTATCTATCGTTCTATTGCTCTGTCATTCTATCTATCGTTCTATTGCTCTGTCATTCTATCTATCGTTCTGTCGTTCTATCTATCGTTCTATTGCTCTGTCATTCTATCTATCGTTCTGTCGTTCTATCTATCGTTCTATTGCTCTGTCATTCTATCTATCGTTCTGTCGTTTTATCTATCACATTTATCTCTCTATCTATCGGATATATCTATCGCATATCCATCTATCTGTTGCATATATCTATTTACATATTGCATATATCTATCTGAAGAACTTTTAGGTTCTTGGTTTAGGCCTTTGTTTAATGACTGAGAAGAGTCTGACACATACATGTTTGTGGAATGCAGGGTCGGGTCAAATGGGAAGTGGGTAAAATTAGTCTGTGCCTGAGAGTTTGTCTCTTTGAATAGATGTTTGGGTGTGCATCAAGCATAGCTTCCTAATGACCTCTGTTTTCGGGATGAGCGAACTTTGCATATCCTCTTTTCACTAACTATGTCTTTATCTGCACGTCATAGTTAGACAACGATTGTTTTACTATCATTGTTTACCCTTCAAGCGTGACCTCTTTCTCAGTGCTGTGAGTTATTTCAGAAGAGGCTCCACGAATTATGCATCAGTGTAAAACCTATCATAATAAGATCACGTGAGCAACGGTTTACACAAACTCATCCAATCCCACGCCGAGACCATGGGAAACATGCCGCTATTCTGGATTAGACGCCGCCTCATTCCAGGGATGTAAAATCACTGTGGCAGAATAACCGGCGCCGCGTTCCACACTTGTCCAGACATTTTCTTGTGAAAATTTTAGTGAGTAGAGTCAGATTGCACAGCAGGAATGCTCTATATAAGGCGGCAAGGTTGGAAACCCTCGCGGAAGACGACACGGTGACCTTCAGATCTCCTTACAGCGTATTCTTCAGTGTCTGAATGGTTGCGATGTTTGTGGGTTTTGGATATTTGGCATGCAAGGTTAGGGTTAGGCTGTGATTGTGTCACCAGCAGCCTTCGCCGTAACCCTGAACTGCCCTAAAAATATCACTACTCCTTGAGCTTCATCCCTCCTGTCCATCTCTGTTTCTATGAAATCCGTCGCTCGTATGCTGATGCCTCTTGTGTTTGGTCAAAGTTAGGGTTGCATGCAAAGGGTCTAGTTTTTGTCAACTAAACAGCTACCAGCTAAAATGAGTCCAGTGCTTTTAGTGCTAGTTTTGAATACAGTAGCATTTTAATCAGCCCTCTTCAAAAGTACCAGTAGTGCAAAGTAGATTTTGTGTGTTTAAATTTTACTCTTAGCAATTTTTTGTGGTGTCATTTTTATTCTTTTATTTATTTCCAAACTTTATTTTTACTTCAGTTTTAGTAATTGTAATTATAATACTTAAAAAAAATCGTTACTGAAAATGTTAGATAACTAACTGTAATAAAATACATTTATTTATTATTTTCTCATTTTTATTTGATTCAGCTGTTTAAAAACACAACCTAATAATTAATGAAGTTATAAACCAGCCTATAATTGGGCAAAAAATAGGTATTGAAAATCTGATTTGAAGTTTGAACTTTATTTTTACTTTTAATAAATTTTTTAAACAACCTAATAATGAATATATATATATATATATATATATATATATATATATATATATATATATATATATATATATCTATCTTATATTTAAAAAAAAATAAAATATTTTGTAGAAATAAATTGTAAATAGTAAATATTTTCTTTTAGTAAATATTTATTGTACGTTTTTTTTGGTATGGTATTACTTAAGTTTACTAATAACCCTGGTAAGACTTTTTGCATGTGTTCTATGTTTATTGTTTTGAATAACTGCTTGAATAGAAATACTCAAAATACTGCATTCATTTAGATTATTGGTGTTCATTTTATTTATTTATTACCCTTACATCCTTCCACTGTGGCTCCAAAATAATGTAGATGCTATCAGTTTTTTAAATATTGTGTAAATAAATTGCCAGCTGCATATTGTTGTACAAACAGTGCAGTTGTGAATGTCATTGTTGATCAATCTAATATTGACTCGAAACAAACTTTATTCCAAACAGAGACTGTCACAAAAACAGAACATGCCAACCTCAGAATGTCCCTCAGACTGATTATCAGACACACAAGCACATCTGTACCCACCCACAAATGTATTACATGAGCCACTTAAAGGTGCCATAGAATGCATTGATACAATATTTTAAATTGTTCTCTGATATCTACATAGAAGGTATGTGGCTTAGGTAAGGGCAAAAATTTTCAGAAACAGTCCATATTCAACCCTAGGATTTGTCCCTAGAATAAAATGGTCTGTTATAACCTTATTTGGAAGTTTTCATGAATAATAATGATGAGCTCTGCTCTGATTGGCTGTTTCACAGAGCGGCTCATTTACCTCTCACACAGCAGGAAGGAAACACATGGATGGAAAATATACAACATTTATTTCAGTGATATTGTCCTCGCTTTGTTTTTTCACACTAGCCTACCCGCAGAAGTTCTGATGATTTGGCTTTGCAAACGTTGGGGGCGTGACCATTAATGATCCCGACTATAACGTCATAGTCTGTCATGTTGGAATTGGCCTCTTTTTCAGTGGTCTTTTGCAAACACCTGATTTACAGAAGGAGGAAACGATTGTGTTTAAGACTCACGGTATCTCATGTCCATAAACAGAACTGCTATTATTCAACTATGCCAAAGTAAATACAGTTTTCCATTCTATTGCACCTTTAAACTTTGAAAATTCACTTTCGGCCCTTTACATTCATACCAGCACCCCTGCAGGACACAGCATGAGGATAGCAAGCACAGATAACAAACACTCACGATAGGCGTTCGGCCCAGTTTCCAGTCTTCGCTGTAACACTTCTGCTCAGAGGCTTTAGCCTGGACTCAGATGAGCGACATGAGGACGCGACTGATAAACCGCCAGGAAAAGCTCCCTCTTCATGAGCTGATTTACATTTTACCCACTTTACATGATCTTTTTTTTTTTTTCAATGGCCAGCGTTTAACATGCCTCCTGCTGCATAGTAGCCAATTATCAGCTGTAGTGGAGTTGCTATTCTGAGATGCTTAGTCTCTCTGTGTGTGTGTGTGTGTGTGTGTGTGTGTGTGTGTGTATATGTGTGTATAATGTTTCAACATCCAATGCCAGAAACCTGTTCATGGTATCGTTTACATCACATAGCTGGAGTGTACGTGGCTAAGTGAGGTGTCATCCCTTTAGTAATGACATGGAAGCTGGGAAGGCATAGCTAGCTGTTGTATTATTAGCGGAAGGAGTGGCGCTTTAAGAATTTGCCTCATCTCTCGTAGCAGTTTGGACGTGTTTTATGTCCGACACCCCTTGACGAGCCACTTGAAGATATTCAGTGTGACACACAGACAAGTCTGAGCCATCCACACATCCAAATAAAGATTTATACCGCACCCCACGGATTGAATGTGCTGGTCGTCTTCTGCCCTACTATGGCACACCGGATCCTTGTCTGAGATGTACGCGGTTGACCCTCTTTACGACTGTTGATTAGATGTAGACAACACTGTTAAAGCCTCATAACAGGATGGGAAATAGTTGGGCATCGGTGGATGAAAATGCAGCAGCTGCTCGGTGAAACGGGACGGTTTGTTTCTCTTTGAAGATGAAACGGCGCTTCAAATGAGTCGGAACAGAACAGGGTCATCTGATTTAGGACGCGGGAAGAGGATGTGGACTCGGGTAATGCGCTTGTGTTTCTGTGCTTTGATCTTGATTTATTGTCTTAATAGAAGTGTCAGTGCGAATCTGGACTTTCTGAAGTGTCTCTTAAGAACATGCCGAAGTATTAGGCTAGTTTTTCTATCAATTTTTTAAGATTCAAAGTAGATGACGCTGGTTGAAGTAAAAATGCTGACACTTTTACGTACTTTCTGACTGCATGATTTTTTAATTTGTGGGGAACAGAATTATGTTTAATATTTTAGAGTGGTTAGAAACAACTTTTAATAAGACATGAACATGGCGGAGGTTTAATGCGTTGGTTTCTCAGAACAGTGCTGTTTCACTTCATGTCAACTGATCCGACTCTTAATCGAGTTTTGAGTTACAATTTGAAGCAGTCTGTACATACACTACCTTTCAAAAGTTTATGATTTTTTTAAACGTTTTAATGTTTTATGTTTACCAAGGCTGTTTATTGGATCAGAAATACTGAAAAAATTTGAAGTATTACAACCATTTAAATGAGCTGTTGTTTAACATGATCAGAAATCATTCTAATATGCTGATTTAATGTTCCAGAAATATTTCTCATTATTATCATGTTGAAAACAGATGTGCTGCTCACTATTTCTGTGTAAACTGTGATACATTTACATTGATTAATAGAATTTTAACAGCATTTATTTGATATATAAATATTTTGTAAAATTATAAATAGGGCTGTCACGATTCCTTAATTTAATTTGAGTACTCAATTTTTAAAAAAAAATCCTCCATTGCATTTTGCCTGTATTGAGTAACCGGCAAAATGTTGGTAGTGGTGCATTTCAAGAGGCGCATTTTATATTGCGCCTCTTGAATGCATTATATTTTAAAATCATAATAAAGCATAATGCTGTTGTGAATTCACGACAGCTATGATTCAATTAAATAAATATATATTAGGGCTGTCACTAATGATTATTTTGGTGATCGAGTAATCTGTCAATTGTTCTGACGATTAATTGAGTAATCTAAAAATTACAGGATTCCCACAGGTCATGGAATATCTGGAATGTCATGGAATTTTAAAAAGGCTTTTCAAAAGGAATTTTACTTAAAAAAAAAAAAAAAAAATTCCAAGTCATGGAATATCAAGGATTTTTGTTTGTTGCTTTAAATTTTAGTTTCCATCTGTTTTGTGTATTGTTATGATTAGGTTACATTTCAGCGCCATTTTATTCATATCCTGCTTGTTAACTGACTAATTTAAAAGTAAATTATTAAAAAGCAAAACTAAATGTGACAAAAAAAGTGTTTAACCCCTGAAAGCATATAAACCATAAATTAATTTCTGTAGAAATATTGCAGAAAGATATCAAAGTGCATTTAACAGCTTAAAGAAAAAAAAACAAAAAAGTAAACTGTAAACAAGTAAAGAAATAAAGCTTGTAAATAGATGGATCCATAGCCACTGTCATTTCTTGAATGTAGACATCAAAACATGTGAACTCAGAGTGAAAGTTTAAACTTTTTTTCTTTTCTTTTTTTTTAATCATGATGAACAGTCAACATATTGAGAAAGATACTGATGTATTCTCCCGTGTTTGCGTAGGTTTATAAATGATTTACCTTACAAATCTGATGCAATAGCACGTTTCATTGCCAGATGAACATAATAAACCCAAACTCACAGCAATTTGCAGAGATGAAGTTTAAGATGCTCCACACATGTAAATGATAACAGTTTGTGTGGAGCAGCATTTACTGTGAACGGAGCCACTCTGACACACATGTATGTAACCTACATGCATGTAAATAATTAAAGTACATGTATTAAACCTGCATCTCACATATTTATTTACTGTGAATTCACAATTGCATAATGCTTTATTATTAGGGATGCAACGATACCATTTTTTCAAATCCGATCCGATACCAAAAATACTGAGTATCAGCCGATAAGCTCTATTATAATCAACAAAGCTCTCTATACTGCACGGTTAGTCTCTTAAATACAACCTCTCTATACTTTGTTTATGAAAGGATTGGAGAGATATGTCTGTGATACTTTATTCAACGTTGCAAAAAAACATAGAAACCTTTGAAGCTCCCCTGAGCGCAAACACAAATATGCTAATCGGGTCAGTTCTGTTCTTTTACAGCCTAGGGATCTGATTGAAAGTTTCTCTTGCCACTGAAACACATCTGTCAAGGTCAGTTGCTTTGACTCATCCTTTTTCCATCACCGATCGCATCACCGATATCCGATCCATTCAAAAAGCTTGGATCGGCGTCGATACCGATCCAGAGTAACTGATCAATGAAACCCTGTTTATTATGATTTTTAAATTGGTTTAAAATGTGGAATGCCCCACTTCCAGTATTTTGCTGATTACTCAACCTAGGCAAAATGCAATCAAGGATACTCAAATAGAATCAAGGAATTATTGAAATATATGCGATGCAGGTTTAATATTTGCACTTTAATTATTTACATGCGTTGCATCTCAGAGTGGCTCTGTTCACAGTAAATGCTGCTCCACACAAACAGTTATCATTTACATGTGTGGAACGTCTCACACTTTATCTCTGCAAATTGCTTGGAGTTTGGGTTTGTTATAACATTTATCTGGGAATTAAATGTGCGACATTTCATCAGATTTGGAAGGTAAATCTTTTATAAACTTAGGCAAACACAGGAGAATACATCAATATCTTTCACAATATGTTCAACTGTATATATGTATAACTGATCAATGCGATTCCAAAATAAAACCTAAAACTGTCATGCTTATACATTTTGATGTCCACATATTTAAGAAATTATAGTGGATGTAGCATTTTTGTCATATAGAAATGGCTAAATATTAAAGATTAAGTTGACATTTGAATTAAATGTTGTTTCGTCTATATTAAACAAGGATTTATCATGCAGTAAATGTAGTCATTGCTATTATATATTTGTTTTTTCTTTATTATTATTATAATATTATATAGTCTTTTTCAGGGCTATTGTTCACTTAGGTCTATTTTCATTACCACAAAAAATTTATTATAATTATCTGATTACTTGATTAATTGTCCGAATAATTGGCAGATTACTCAAATACTAAAATAATTAATTATATATGTTTGCTGTCACTTTTGAACAATTTAATGCATTCTTGCTGAATAAATTTCTTTTAAAAGTCTTAATAAACCCAGACTATTGAACGACAGTGGTAGCCGTTTTTGCTTTAGATGAATGTTGTTACATTTATCACACTTTGCCATAACTGTTTTAAGCATTAATTGTAGAATTCATTTGTTATGGGCTGTTAGGTGCTAAAATGGGAAGTGTCTTTTATTTAAGGAAACACATGCAGAAAGGGGGAAATGTTTTATTACAGGAGGAACCATATGGAAAGTGACAATGAATTTCAAGGAGACTCTTAATCATGTGCTAATAGTCCGCTCACAGCTCGAGCAGAAACGCTCTGAATTCACAGAGGATCGCAGGCTGTGTCTCTGAGCTTGTTATATGTCATGGTATATGCAGATAGGACAAGTATTTGTTAAATTGCATGGTAGAGATGTGAAGGACATTTGCAACCATTCACATAATGATTTATCTTCATTTTAAAGGTGTTTTTTTTTAAACCGCACATGAAATGTCCTGCTTTCTGACAGATTTCACTGGAGAAGGTGTATTTACAAATCACACTCGTCTTTGTGACAGCGTTAAAGACTATATATACAGACTCTGCCTGTCATTTGAAATGCTAAAACTGGATTGGCTGAAATCTATTTGGAGGCAGGGTTTTGGAAAGAAGCTGTGTTGTTTAAAGGGGTCATTGGATGCAAAACTCACTTTTACATGTTGTTAGAACATAAATGTGTGTTGGCAATTTGTGTACACAACCACCCTACAATGATAAAAATCCACCTAGTGGTATTTGTAATCTTTAGAAGTAATATCCCCTTTTTAAAATCAGGTCATTCTCAGTTTCTTGTCTGTGTGACGACACACCGACAGAAGCCACTCCCACGATAGTTGATTGACATGTATTCCTTACCTTAGACCCGCCCTCACTGAGCTGAAACCAAGTCCGATCGCCATTGTGTCGACATGAACATAGCAGTCGTCATTTACTCCCGACATCTGAGCCACTGAAGATGCAGAGGATTAACGTTACTTTCGTTTTTTGAAAGGAAAGCGCAGATCCCGATCTACATATGCGTCAATGTTCATGCGAATCATTCGTGATGCAGCTTCACCCACAGCAGAAATGAGTATAAGGGTTTTTTATGCATCTTTGCAAATGGCCTTTCTTAATAATGTGTTGGTTAGCAAGTTTTGCAGCTAACCGCTGCTAAATGCGGCTAAAGTAAACATTATGGCTCTCCATCCCACAGCAGAGTGGGTGGGGCAAGCAGAGCTCATTAGCATTTAAAGTAATATGCAATAGAATAGCTCACTTTAAAAAGGGCTGATTTTGAGAAATTTTAAGCAAAGTATGTTATAGACTTCTCATTAAAGCTCAAATTATTGATTTAAATGGCTGAAAACAGCAACTTTAATGTCTTTTAAAAAATTTGTTGACTTTCAGAATAAAAATTTCATGATAATTTACTCACCCCCATGTCATCACGATGTTCATGTCTTTCTTTATTCATTCGAAAAGAAATTAAGGTTTTGGAGGAAAACATTCCAGGATTTTTCTCCATTTAATGGACTTTAACAAGGATCAATGGGTTGAAGGTCCAAATTGCAATTTCAATGCAGGTTCAAAGGGCTCTACAAAAAAAAAAAAGACACGTTTATATAATTTTTAACCTCAAAAGCTACGTCTAGCTCAACTTCACACATTACGTATTCAAGTTGGAAAGGTTGCACATAGTTTGTTCTTCATCTGTGTACTTCGGTTCAAAAAGGTAGGGTAGGGTGAAACACTCCATCTCATTGTTTTACCATCGTTGTTTTTTTTGTTTTTGTTTTTTTGTAAAGAGCATTTGACTTTCTTTGGATGTTAGCTTTGTAAACACTGGGTCGGTACTTTTTCCTACATCAGATGTGACCTTTCCTAAATGATTACATAATGTGTGAAGTCATGAATGCAGAGCTAGTGCAAGACAATCATTTGGTTTAAAAGTGTATACATTTTTGTTTATTTATTTTTTTTAGAAAATGACTGATCGTTTTGCTAGATAAGACCCTTATTCCTTGTCTGGGATCATGTACAACCCTTTAAAGCTGTACTGAAACTGCAGTTTGGACCTTTAACCTGTTGGCCCCCATTGAAGTCCACTATATGGACAAAAATCCTGGAATGTTTTTCTCCAAAACCCTAATTTCTTTGCAACTGAATAAACAAAGACCATCTTGGATGACATGGGGGTGAGTAAATGATCAGGACATTTTTATTCTGGAATTGAACTATTTCTTTAAATAGTTTCGAATGGCTCCAACATAGTGTTTTGACCTGAATTTCAGGGTTTTTTTTTAAATAATTTTTGTCGTCTTTTAGAAATAATATCACTGCTACGGGCATATTTTCACTGTGTTTTCAAAGTATTTACTTTCCAAAAGACACACTGTATGATTTCTGTGTTGCATTTTTCAGCTTCGCTCCCCAGAGACGCTTGTTCAAGAATCTAGATTACAAAGACTTTCTTTTTCCATCCATTGTTGGAGTTGTTTTCTGAGACAGTTAGTGCTTTATTTTGGAGGACTGCCTGTCCACTGGAGCAAACAAAGAGCATCAGTCTGTAGATGTTTGTCCCTGTGCTGCTTTCTCTGGAAGTGTAAGCGTTCGCTTGCTCTATTTTTACACCCCAGTGTTCTGAGGAACGAGTGACTGTGCTCCAGTATGTGTTTTCTGTTGGGGATTCATTGTTTTCTCTTAGGAATGATGTCAAGGCCTTTTTGCTTTTTGGTTACATGTTAAATTAGTGTCTGTTTTAGTGTCAGTACGGAGTAACACAAATCAACCACTTGTATTATGGAACAGCTTGTAAATACACATTGTTGCTTTTGTTTTAAGAGATTACGACAATCCTGTAGTGCTAGCGACATCAAGGTCATGGGTTTTAAATAAATGAATATATTCAGCAAAGGATGATTTTGATCTGGCAGATGCTCAAATGTAAGTGTGTAAATCGGAAAATGCCTAGGCCTGTATGATTAAATCGTACTGTAATTGAAATGAAGATCTTATTGGTCAGGTCAAACATAATAAAGTGTGTATATTAGCTGCTGGGTGCATCAGCGGGTCGTCATCATCTTGTAAGGTACTTGTTAAGGACTAAGGGTCGTGCTAATATGGACAGTGACGGCAGGAGATTGTTAGTTGGCGTAAACCCCTCTAATCTTCTTTTCACTGCTAACAGAGACAGTGTTGTGAGTGCCTGGTTCATGACCCATGATCTCTTATTGTCTTATGTGGAATTCCTAGCATGCTCAGTTGCTCAGATTACACATTATGTTTACAAATCCAGCTGCTGCTTTTGACATTGAGTGACATCAAGCCTTCATTATTAAGATAATGTTGGGAAATAGATTAGATAAAAAAGGGTGTTTTCACCATTTCCTCTTTTAGTCAGTCTCGTTTTGGTCTCCATAGGTGTTTAATTCAGTAACCAAGGAAGTGCTTAATTCTTCCTAAAATGTATTGTAGTATAAGTGTAGTTTAAGAGAGAATAATCAATAGTTATACAGAGCTGCAACAATTTTGCAAAATGTTTTGGGTTTGTATCCCATTTTAGAGCATTCCTAATCTAAAATGCAATAAACCATATTTAGTTTTGTCACATAAATAGTAGTGATGCATTGAAACTAAATGTTTTAAATCCGCTGAAATGGCTTTGGTGGGCCAAAATGATTGAGTAAAAATTTTGCCGTTTAATTTTTTCTAAATATACAGCGTGTGGCGCCACATTAGCGTGTGCAATTGAAAAGTGTGTGACTGAGCGCAACAAGCAAATTATAACGGCTAACAGAAGAAGAAAGTTTGTTTTTCTGAGGTGAGAGTTTTGTTTTTGTTTTTTTCTTAAAAAATTTAATAATGACACTGACTTATAGCCTGACAGCACTTTATCTGACTGCAGATAATGTATCAGGACATGTTTTTCTCCAGTACTCTTAAAGAATTAGTTCACTTCCAGAATAAAAAAATCCTGATAAATTACTCAACCCTATGTCATTCAAGATGTTCATGTCTTTCTTTCTTTAGTCAAAAAAAAAAATTAAGGTTTTTGAGGAAAACATTCCAGAATTTTTCTCCATATGGTGGACTTCAATGTGGGTTGAAGGTCCAAATTGCAGTCTCAATGCAGCTTCAAAGGGCTCTACACAATATATATAATATGTATATAAACACAAATGCTTGTTTCTCACTAGCTCGACCTCACACATTATATAATAACACATGACATAGGCGGAAGTACTGACCCAGTGTTTACAAGGCAACGTGCAAAGAAGGTCAAACACCCTTTACAAAAAAAGTAAAACAACTATGTTGGATTATTTTTTTTTGAGGTTGGAGGAGAAAATATTTTTTTTTTCGCCCTACCGTGCCTTTTTAATTTTAAGTAAACAGATGAAGAACTAACCAACATGATTATGCAATGCTTAAAGATGCACTTGTGCATCGCAGAGCTTGTGCAAGACAAGCATTTGTGGTTAAAAAGTAGGCCTTAATGATTAATTTGAAATGAAATCGCAATCGTGATTAAGCAAAAGAAGCGATTGTCATGCACATCTATGAAATATGTTGAGTGATTTATTCTGTGTAAGAAGCCACATCTCACAGAACGATTTATTTCAAATACTCGACTGAACTTATGAAGTGAGTTTGGAGTAAAATCATGTTATTAAATGTGGTATTTTCATGTGCTTTTAGATGTAGCAGCATTAACTACACCCAATGTGTTGAAGGTCCAAACTGCACATTCAATGCAGCTTCAAAGGGCTCTACACAACATTAAATTATAATTGTCAGTAAAGCCGGTTCTGTAATCAGTAATGAGTCTACAGCACATGCTTTCAGATGGAGCAGCATTTACTACACAGAGCCATAGTTCACTGGGAAGCTACGCAAACACCTGTCATTAACCCAGAACGATAGCTTCGATTTATGACATTATTAAATCATCTGCGATAATGAATGCAATATTGCGTAGCTTGTCGGTGAACTACGGCTCTGTGTAGTAAATGCTGCTCCATCTGAAAGCACATGCTGGAGATTTACAGCTGATTACAGAACTGGCTTTACTGACAAAATGCGCATGACAATCACCTTTGATTAATCGGGCAGCCCTATTAAAAAGTGTATACATTTTATTTATTTTAGAAAATGACTGATCGTTTTGCTAGATAAGACTCTTATTCCCCAGATGGGATCATGTAGAGCTCCTTGAAGCTGCATCGAAACTGTAGATTGGACCTTCAACCCACTGGGCATTGATGTCCACTATATGGAGAAAAACCCTGGAATGTATTCCTCAAAAAACTTAATTTCTTTCGACTGAAGAGTGAAAGACATGAACATCTTAGATGGCATGGGGGTGAGTACATTGTCAGGAAATTTTTATTCTGCAAGTGAGCCAATCCTTTAAACTACATCTGACAGAAATGTCAACAGCTTTCACGCCCTTTTTTTTAAAAAAAAATAAAAATTTTGCATTAGAAAAAAATAGAATGTTTGATTCTTTGAGTGCACACTCCGAGATCCACTCAAAACCATAAACTACAGTGAAATTAAATCATAATTGTTGAATAAAGTTATGATTTGTTTTCTTTATGCACAAAAAGCATTCTCATAATTTCATGAAATTAGAGTTGAACCACTGATGTTACATGGACTATTTTAAAAATGTCTTTACTACCTTTCTACACCTTGAATATCTGAATTTGTGTTCCAAAAATTAACAAAAGTCTTACAGAGTGAGTAATTAATGAATGAATTTTACTTTTTAGGTGTACTATGCCTTTAAATGTGTGGGTGTTGATTATGAAATAAATTAAAAAAATCAAAACATTAATTTTAGCAAATAAATACATCACTGATAACACTAAAAGACTTGCTACGAATACATATGCAAGTGGCAGCTACCCTGCTAAAGCGTTTTTAAAAGCGTTGTAAAGTTTCCTCAGCAGTGCGCTATGTTGAAATATTAAAGTGAACACCGTTGTCCTGCGGATCGCTGCAGTCTCTTGGGATTTCTTTAGAGCGCGTGTGTGTGTGCATAGGCTAATATTGTATACACTCCGTCAGTGCACACATAAATATGTAGGTATCGATCTGTGTGTGTGTGTGTGTGTGTGTGTGTGTGTGTGTGTGTGTGTGTGTAAATGTAGGCCAGTTGTGTATTAGGATTACATAAGAAGAGGAGCCGGCAGAATCACAGCAAGCGAACGAGAGAGAAAGAGAGAGAGCGCAGACATGAAAACGGTGCTGTGCCGAAAGTGGGCACGCGCTGTGCAGTCGTTCAGGACTCGCCGTGGCTCCGTGAGTCTTATTTATAGTCCCTCTCTCTCTCACTCTCTCCCTCTCCCTCTCTCTCCGGGTGCCTAATCTTCTCCGCCTCAGAGCTTAATTAGATTGGAGGTCGGGTGGCCATGGGGAGAGATGAGTGTGAACTGGCTCCCCTTTGGTTGCTGCGTGCGCCTGCAGAGAGCCCAGAGATGGAGGCGGCGCGGAGGGGCGCGAATCGAGGTGCGGGGGGAGTCCGAGGAGCTAAGGAACAGCTTCATCATCCTCTTCTCACCCAGGCATGCGTCATGCCTGCTCAGACTGCTGGTGGGGACGGAAAAAAAGGCGCTCGCGGTGGCTTGATCCTCCAGGGATAAACCCTTCCATCAGCTGCCACCTTAGAGAGAAGATTGTCGTGTTTCTACCCCCCTTTCCTAGATCCCGCAGTAGGCTCGATTCGTACGGAGTTGGTTTGTATGGCGTTAGTGGGCGTGTTTTGTGATTGTGTGCAAAGTTTCGTGACGTGTCGTGTTGTATGTCAGCGAAGCGTTTGAATTCGTGAATCGTTTGTGCTTGGGGAAAGTTGCGTTTTGTATTGCATCAGTCTGATGTTGCTTGTTGAAATGAAACTTTGAGAACTAATGATTCCGCAGATTGAATTCGAACGTGAGCCGGTAATGCAGGTGCAGGTGTGTGCGTGTGGACTTCACTGGCTCCTGTCGCATAGCGTAGTTTTTGCTGGCAGCTGCTGCACTGCCTCTGTTGATCCATCTGCCGTGCTGTTTAAACTCTTCCTCTGTCTGGCTTTTTTGCTTCGGTCATTACCGTGAGAGGCAGAGGGGAGCAGGTGTTTAGGTCTCTGTATCCCTCAGGTGTGAGGAGTATTTTTAAAGTGACTGGCAAAGCGGTGTTTGTGGATTGATGTGTGCTTGCATTTGGACTGGGCATTGAGTATATTCACAGTTAGTGTTAGCAATGAAGTTGAGGTACATTATCAATGCATTTTTCAGAGATTAATTTTCACAAATTGTCTCTCAACTTGCAAATAGGAATGTTGGGACAGATGTTTCATTAGCACCTCTGTTCTTAAACTCTTTTAAACTTAATAAAGTTTGTAAGTTAAATTCTTTTTGTGAACCTGTTCAAACTGTTTAAATCAGTCCAAAACTTCACTTCAGTAATTCATTTGGGCCATCACTTAGTGTTTTGTAAATTTATTGTGATTATTTTAAAAACACTTAGTGTTTTTATATGTATGCATGTATGCATGTATGCATGTATGCATGTATGTATGTATGTATGTATGTATGTATGTATGTATGTATGTAATTTTTTTGTATTTTATTTTATTATTTTATTTAAGTTATTGTATTTTATTTGTTTATTTTAATTATTTTAAAAACACTTAGTGTTTTTTATTAGATTTTTTTATTTATTGTATTTTTATTTAATTTGTATTATTTAATTTTATTTTATTGTAGTATTTTATTTACCTTATTGTATTTTATTTGTTTATTTTAATTATTTTAAAAACACTTAGTGTTTTTTATTAGATTTTTTTTATTTATTGTATTTTTATTTAATTTGTATTTAATTTTATTTTATTGTAGTATTTTATTTACCTTATTGTATTTTATTTGTTTATTTTAATTATTTTAAAAAACACTTAGTGTTTTTTATTAGATTTTATTTATTGTATTTTTATTTAATTTGTATTATTTAATTTTATTTTATTGTAGTATTTTATTTACCTTGTATTTTATTTGTTTATTTTAATTATTTTAAAAACACTCAGGCCCGGTTTCACAGACAAGGCTTAAGCCTAGTCCTAGACTAAAATGTAAGTCTGAGCTGTTTGAACTGAAAGAAACTTGCACTGACTGATCTTAAAATATATCGGTGTCTTTGTTTTGTCTCAAGATGCACACCAGTAATGTTGTTTTCTAAGCATGTTTATAAAAATTACTTAAATATCCTAATTGAACTATCTGCTAATCCTGGCTTAGTCTAAGCCCTGTCTGTGAAACCGGCCCTCAGTGTTTTTTTATATATTTAAATATTTTTTCATTAAGTATTTTTTTTAGTAAATTTTAGTAAAATTAGATTTTAGTAAAATACATGTAAACGTCTGTTTATTACTAGGTTTTGTTATATTTGTGCATATAAATGAAAATTTAAAATTACTATAATGTTATATAATATTATATAATATTAATTGTGTTCATTTAGTTTAATAATGTAATTATTTTTATATAGATTTGTAAGGTGTTTTAGTTGCTACATTTAAGCAATTTTCATTTTAACAATTTTCGTCTATTAGTTCATTCATCAGATCCACACATACCCTTTAAAAGCATTTTTTTTTAAATTATGTGTATGTTTTTTTTTTTTTTTTTTTTTCCTGAAATGGCTTAAAAGGGTCTTCACATTTGGTGGACGTATCTTTATTTTATTTTATTATTTTTATTATAATTTTTTTTATTTTATTTTTTTATTTATTGAATTTTTATTTTAATAATTTATTATTTAATTGTATTTTTTGTTATTTTTTATTGTATTTTATTAATTATCTTATTTTATTTTTATTTTATTATTTTATTTTATTTTTATTATTTATTGTATTTTTTAATTTTACATAGCCCTAGTGTGTATGTGTGAAATGGCTGTATTATTTTAATTTTTTAGTATAATTTATTTTATTTATTGTATTGTTTATTTAATTTTATTGTTTAATTTATTGTATTTCATTTATTATTTTATTTTATTTTAATAATTTTTAATTTTAATTTTAATTTTTACATTTTTTGAATTTATTGTATTTTTATTTAATTCTATTGTTTTATTGTATTTTATTTTATTATTTTATTTAAGTTATTGTATTTTGCTTTTTTGAATTATTTTTATTTTTTATTTTATTCTATTTTTTTTATTTATTGGATTTTTATTTTATTTTACACAGTCCTAGTGTGTATGTGTGAAATGGCTATGGTATCTTTAATTATTGGATAGGAGTGATATTCTCTGTGCCACTGGCATTGTGACGTTTAGTGAACTTTTTGGTCTTTTCATATTAAACTTCAAACACGTCAAAATTTGTGATGGACAGATATTGCCCAGACTGATTAATTGACCAATTTTGATTTTAGTGACCTGATCATGATGTTTTTGTTCATTCTCGTATCATAAAATTAGCAATAGAAGCTTTGTCAAATAACTAGCAAACATTTTCAGTGAATTTTGTGTAAAAATACTGTGCGTTTGACTTTACAATTTTGTAAGCATTGCATTTATCAGTATTGTAATTGACCACCCTGCTTTATAGATATCAGCACCGGCTATTAAAAAACCCATACTGGTTGACCGCTAATAAATATCAATCTATCATTTGGAGGGGTGTTTTTATTATACTTTTGTGCTTTTGTTTTTGCTCAGGTGTTCTGTTGACAATTGTTGTTGGCGATTTACTGCTGTAGTGGGTATGTGGGTGTATTGTGTGTTGGTGTCACATACTTCCCTGCTTGTCACACGTCTAACCTGTTGTATCTGCTTGTGTGGACAGGCTGTTCAGACATGTTAACGTGATGGACTTGCGCTCTGCAGGTTGAGTTTACATGCTGTCCCGGCGGCTCTGCTCTCTCAGGTCTGTGTGGTGTGGACGGCTTCATGCTGATGGGCCTGTCGACAGGAAACAGTGTTGCGAACACGTCTCAGCGTATTGGGACCAGCAGGGTCCTCCTCTCAGGCTGCTCACAGGGTCCTGTCCCTCTGAGACTGAGCCGAGCCAGAGAAATGGGAGTCTTGACCTTGTTGTGAGGAGTTTACTAAATAAGACCGGAGAAAGAGATGGAGGGTTTTTTAGGGTACTCCTCAGGAGGGATGTGTGATGGTTTCCTGTAGTGACGTCTTAAGCTTCACAGTCAGATTTTTAGGAATTTTCTTTTCTTTTCTTTTCTTTTCTTTTCTTTTCTTTTCTTTTCTTTTCTTTTCTTTTCTTTTCTTTTCTTTTCTTTTCTTTTCTTTTCTTTTCTTATTTTGTATTTAGTTTTGTTTAGTTTTATTTTATTTTAAGCACACAGCCCTAGTGTGCATTTTTAGGAAGATATATTTTTATTTTATTTTATGAATTTTTATTACAAAGTTTCTTTTCTTTTCTTCTTTTATTGATTTATTTTGTATTGTTTTATTTTAACCACATAGCCCTAGTGTGCATTTTTAGAAAGAGTTATTTTATTTTATTTTAACCACACAGCCCTAGTGTGCATTTTTAGGAAGAGAGATGTTTATTTTATTTTATGAATTTTTATTAAAAAGTTTATTTTATGTTCTTATTTTATTTTATTTATTTTGTTTTGTTTTATTTTAACCACATAGCCCTAGTGTGCATTTTTAGGAGGAAGGATTTTATTTTTTTTCCCTTTTATTATTTTTACCACACAGCCCTAGTGTGACCTTTTGGAGAAAGAATTTTATTTTATTACATTTTATTATTTTAACCACACAGCCCTAGTGTGAATTTTTAGGAAGAACTATTTTATTTTATTTTATTTATTTATCTTTTTATTATTATTTTACCACACAGCCCTAGTGTGTATTTTTTAGGAAGATTCATTTTAATTAATTTTATTTTATTTTACTATTTTAACCACACAGCCCTAGTGTGTATTTTTTAGGAAGATTTATTTTATTTTATTTTATTTTATTATTTAATTTAATTTAATTTATTATTTTATTTTATTTTATTTATTTTTTTATTATTCATTTATTTATTTATTTTTTTTCCTTTTTAACCACACAGCCCTAGTGTGTATTTTTAGGAAGTTTAATTTAATTTAATTTAATTTAATTATTTTATTTTAACCACACAGCCCTAGTGTGCATTTTTAGGAGGATAGATTTTATTTTATTTTATATTTTTTATTTCAACCACACAGCCCTAGTGTACATTTTTAGGAAGAGAGATTTTTATTTTATTATGTTATTTTAACCACACAGCCCTAGTGTGCATTTTTATTTTATTTTATTTTATTTATTTTATTTTATCCACACAGCCCTAGTGTGTATGTGTAAAATGATCAGACTTGAACCTGTCTCAGCATATGTATTGTATATATTGAAATGTTTTGCAGAATATTTTTTTGATGCAATACAGCATTACAGTGATGACATTTTTGTAGATCAACCCAGAAGTTTGCATCCCCCTGGTTCCCTTGAGAAAAACCCAGTTGGATTTTTCTTTTGGCATTTGGTTCTGCAATATTCGCATTTAGCTACTTATTAGCAACCGCCTTTTTCAAAACAAGTAAATGCTTTTAGAAATCTCAAGGGGTAATATTGGTATATTTTATGTTGTAGAATAAAACATGAACATACCTTGAGCTTGTGTTCACCACAAGACCTTATTTCAGGCATTTAAAAAAAAACAAAAAAACATTGATTTCAGGGCGATGGTCCTGGAAGTGCTAAAATGCTCTTGTTTACGGATTTGGTCTAAAAAACTACTTCATCCCTGCAGCACTCTATAGTGATGAGTGATGATCTAGCTCTAACAATGACTTTATAAATGTCATAAAATATATGAATCTGGAATATGAAGCTAAATATTTGCTGAAAACCACTTTAATAGCTCTTTAATCATGTGTAATGTGAATTCAGATAAGTTTTGACGTGAGTGACGATCATAAAATTATATTTAATGATTTGCATTGACATCAAAGCTCATGGAAAAATAAGAAATTCTTACAGATTTGGAACAAAATGAGAGTGATCTGTTAGTAAATGCGTTTTTGTTTATTAACTTGGTCAGGAAAACTAGATTAAGAGGAAATATTAATCAGACATTCCTATGGCGTTTTTTTATGTAGCAAGCAATTTCCATTTAAGCTATGAAACTTTCCATAATTTTTCCAGAAAAAGGAGGTGAGTGCTTTTGTAGAAGCAGTCTGAACTGCCTTCAAATGATGCAGCATCTTTAGCTCTCTCGCTATCTGTCTTTCTCATCACAGTCTTATGAACAATATCTCCACTAGCCACCCACAGAAAACAGCCCAGCACAGGAGGGAGAGGAGGAGAGCTGTCGTAGCTTATCAGCATCAGGCCCTTTATTCACTTTATCTCTGTGGATTAGTTTTATTTGCTGCATAGCGCACTATCCGAGCGCTTGTGGAGAGCCAAACAAATGCACATGTCCACATTAATTGCACGCTTCCATAGTAGTCAGAGGGCAGATATCTGCAGGCAGAATCCTCCAATTAGAGCCGCACGCCAGCAGGGATGAGGGCAAGTGTGCGTTTGTAAGGAAAAGCTGAGGGAAGTGGAGAAAATTAATTGTACAAAATGTACATTTTAGTTGTACATCACTGTTATACCTGAGCCGTGCTGTGATTGGACAGCTCTAGTTTATTAATAAAACAATATCACCAGATAACAAAATAATAATTTGAATGAATTACCAAAGTAATAATTAATTATGAATTATGCAACTACTGGAATTATATCCAACCATAATCTGCTAGGGGTTCTGTGATTTCCGCAATCTAGAAAACGTAAATAGAATCGCGGAATCCAATCATAAAAATGGAATTTACTGTATAACGCATGTAACGGAATTTGCCGAATTTTGGATTGATGAATCAAAAGTAGGTCATCAAAGTAGGTTTCGTTTACTACACACATACTGAAAGCGCGTGACACTTGCAGAGTTTTCAGCCTTTGCCGCCTCAAAATATGAGTACATGAACATAATCTCTAAAACTTCTCTGAGAGTCACTTCATGAGCATTTTACAGTTTCTTTTGAGAAAAATTATCCTCATATCATATACAAACAGAAATCTAAAGGTCTTTACAGCAACCCGTCAGAAGAAAAGTTTGGTTTAACTTGAAGAAATTGTCACAGAAGTATATAGTATGATAGTAGTCCTACTACTACTACTACTACTACTAATACAATTATTAAAAATTAATTTTTAAATAAGTATTTGCCAAAATGTATTTACCAGAAAAATTGTAAATACACAAAACATGAAAGTATTTAAAAAAAAAATAATAATAATAAATAATTAAAAAAATAATAATAATAATAATTAGACATACACGGTAAAAAAAAGTTTTCACCAGTTTTAACTTAAAAACTTAAGTTAAGCAGCTGCCTTAAAATGTTAAGTTAAATCAACTCATTTTTATTGTGATACGTTAAAATGACTTGTAGTTTTAAGCTGATTAAACTTAAAAACCTAAGTTCAGCAGCTGCCTTAAAAATTTAAGTTGAATCTGGTAAAAACGTTTTACAGTGTACTTTTGATTGTTAAAATTTAATTAAACCATTAAAATAGAATCCAGAAAACACTGAATTTGGTAAAAAAAAAAAAAAAAACTGAATTTGAGAATTAAAAATAAAACTACTTGATAGGGCCTTAAACATATATTTTAACTTGTAATTGTAAACAGAAATTTGTTTATTTTCCACAGTATATTATCACAAAATTGTAAACTGTATTATTGCACAGAGATATATTATCTATATATTAGTGGTGGGCCGTTATCGGCGTTAACGTGCTGCGTTAACGTGAGACTCATATCGCGCGATAAAAAAAAATATCGCCGTTAATCTATTCTCAAAGTTGGGTTGGGAGCTGGGTCTAAACTACGCAAGATATGATGACTTTCACTTTGATATTTTAGCGCGGATGACGTATATCTAGTTGAATTGCAATGTAGGGGGCGAGAACGAGTCGTCAACTTCTGTGAAATGACCACATCAAATGAGACGCGCAGACATGGATGCAGTTATGAAGCCGCTTCAGGGCAGGTGCGTGCGTTGCTAGACCCTTTTTACTGGGGCATGTGCCCCAGTGAAAATCTGCTGTGCCCCAGTGAAAATCTGCTGTGCCCCAGTAAAATCTCAAGTTTGAGTTATAATTTACTTTGATAATCCCGAAATAAAGACATTATACTATATGCAACAACTGAATTGACGCTTCTAAAAGCAACGCAGTTTATTGGAAGATGCACGCAGATAGGCTATCCGCGCGCCTGTATATTTTACTGGAACGCGCACGTCGTACAGCCTTTTGCGCAGAAGTACTTGGTTACACAAGTTTGTATAGTTAATTGTGTTTTAAATGCAATTGTCAAGCAGTTTGTAATGCATTTTGGAAACAGGAGATGAGCGCCTGGTCTAATGCGCCACCTGGCTTGAGAAACCCGTTCTCAAAGACTTACTTTTAGTCATTTGGGTAGCACACATATTCTGAATGCTTTCAGAAGAATTCAAATTAGCCATTTTAATCTAGATTAATCTAGATTAATTTCAAGATTTAATCTAGATTAATCTAGATTAAAAAAATTAATCTATGCCCACCACTACTATATATATATTATTTGCATACACGCACATCTGAAGCGATATATGCTATATGTGACCCTGAACCACAAATCAGTCATAAAGGTCTGTTTTTTTTATTTGAGACAATCTTTACTTTATATCCTAATGATTTTTGGCATAAAAGAAAAATCTATAATTTTGACCCATACAATGTATTTTTGGCTACTGCTACAAATACTGGTTTTGTGGTCCAGGGTCACATATAGCAAATCTCAACTAAATGATTTTATACCAAAATGTAACATTATTACCGCCCAACTCTTTATATAATGTCCAACTTTATCTGTATACATACAGTATACTGTGCTTGTGTAAGGCTGCTTTGTAATGATATGTATTGTGAATATCTCACGACCAATTCACATGTATTTTATGAGGTGGCTAATTTGTACGACCTCACTCATACAACTTCGTAGGATTTGTCTAGACCCCAGTGACGGGGAGTTTTAGGGGCGTTAAGGTCATTAGTACGAAATTTATATAAATTGGGAAACGTGTAAATTACGTAGGATTTTTCGACATAAGAGTGAGGTGTTACGAATTAGTCACCACGTAAATAATGTACGAATTGCCATGAGATCAGGTTGAAAAAGCTCTTTATAAAAGCATTTGACTTGACATGGAACAGAGAACCGTTTAATGAAAGTAGAATCCGGTGCAGATTAGGATATTGTTTAGATTTAAACAAAATCTTATTTAATTAAAGTCTGCTATTTTAAGAAGCTTAAACCGGACCTGTTGTCAAAGTCACCATGGTTTACCCTTGTGTCGTCACGGTTTAGTTGAGGTTGGGTTGTACTGTGACTGTTTCCAGTAAATCATCAATATTGATGAACGTCTGGCAGTTCTTTGGAACAAACACACCCTTGAGCTGTGTTTGTGTGTGTATATGTGTGAGTTTGTCGGGCCGGTTGGTTGTTTGTATGTGTCCTAAAGAGGGATATTGGCTTGCATAGATCTGTGAGTTGACATGGATTCAGTCCTCATATGTCTTTATTATTCTTAAAAATAAAAAATGGTGCTTTCGTCCTTGTGAGCGGTGGAAATGACAGGCCCATCCTTCATACACACTCTTCTGCCGTATGTGGTAGACCGTCAGTTTGATGCAGTGACGTAATACTGAGTCGTACCAAATAATGAGGCCTTCACAGGTATTTCTGGATGATATCATATAGCCGGGGAGCGGGGAGGGTCTTCATTAATGGATTGTTAAGTAATATTCATTTTCATAATCTCATTTTAAGGAATATACTGGGTTATTTACAACTTTACGGTGAAGTGTGTACAGTTAAATATACACTATTGTTCAAAAGTTTGGGGTTGGATAGATTTTTTTTTAATTTTTATATTTTTGAAACTGTCACATCAAAGCTGTATTCATTTGATCAAAAATACAGTAAAAACAGTAATATTGTGAAATATTTTTCTGTTTTAATAGGTTTGTAATATAATTTATTTCTGTCATGACAGCTGAATTTTCAGCATCATTACTTCAGTCTTCAGTTTCACACAATATTTCAGAAATCATTGTAATGTGCTGATTTTGTGGTTAAGAATAATTTATCAGTGTTAAAAACAATTGTGCTACTTAATATTTTTGTGGAAATTGTGATACTTTTTTCATGATTCTTTGAAAAATATAAAAGTCAAAAGAACAACATTTATTTAAAATAGAAATTAATTTCTTTAAAAAGAAATGTACTGACCCCAAATGTTTGATAGGTAGTGTGGAGAAAAAAAAATTACTTCATAAAAAGAAACACACACACATTATTTTATATATATATATATATATATATATATATGGGTAAAAGACGAAAAAGGGTTCAAGCATAAAAACAATAAGTGTAATACTGCTTTAAATTGCTGTTTCTCCAAAAAAATATCAAAAAGTTGTTTAATTTTATTATAGTTGTAGTTCTATATATTTTTTTACATTTGCCACTATCCTAGGTTTTACTTATTTGTCAGTAAGAATTGTTTTATTCATTTAAAATACAATGAAATTATTGTAACAATAACCTTATTGTTTTATATAGTTTAAGTCAGAATAAGCATGTTTGAATTTTTACATAAATATTGTTACACTGAATGACCATGTAACATTATTTCAACCAAATTTTGACATTTTTTTCTTCAAAAACTTATTTGAAACCTTGAAAGTAGACACTTTACTTGAATTTAATGTGCTTTCTGTGGACATAAAATAACTTTTGTAAATTTCTTTTGACGTGGACATCTTAACGTCTTTGACCCTTATACAGTATATATAATATAAATATAAAAAATTATTCTTAAGCACTACATGATAGAAAAAAGTATTTTATCATTAAAAAAAATGACACACTTCACCTTTAAACTGTATAGACAGAATCTGTGGTTTACTGTTGATTAGAGAAAATTATAGAAAGCAATTTTGACTTCAGTTTGTAAAAATCAACAACAAAAAAACGTTGTCTAGAAGGAAAAAAAGCTGATTATGTGTCTAATGTTGCCACAGATGCTGTCATGCTGAAGTTGTACTTGACCAGGAATATTCCTTCAGTGTTATGTGTGCATCCATGTTAATTATGAAACAATTAGTTCGGGACACTTCATGTACAACCGATTTGTGTATGAGCCACTCAACCCTACATATCACATCACACAGCATACTGACATTAGTGACGCCTGACTGATGATTAATCATGGTTTCTTTCTCTTTTCCACGCAGGGCTCAGGAATGGAGGAGACGGTTTGGGAGCAGTACACTGTGACTCTACAGCGGGTATGAAACTCTTTTACATTCACTCAAACTAACCCTAGCTCAGTTGCATGTTTAGAAATGTGTTGCAGAAGGGCTGTGAACAAGAAGTTTCATGTTAGTAGCCAAAGAGGCCACAGAACACATGCTCCACAGATGGATGGCCCTCTTACCAAACAGACTAGAGCGAACCTCCTGTGGTACCCAGGCTAAACGCTTCACCAGCCTCTCTAACACACAACAATATCTGAACCTCACTGGCAACTTCTGCTTGTGTTTCCTTTGTACAAGTACTTCATCCCATCAGAAGCTACCCCTCCCCCCTCTCTTCCCATCTTCTCCTTCTTTCCTCCTATTCTTCTTTCCTCCAACATCAAGCACAACAGGATGTGCATCTTTTATCTCGGGCGTGACAGATCGCAAGGGTCTACACACGCTATCCAAACACACACTGACGCTATCGTCAACATCTCCTCATCAGACTCTTCCTGGGAAATCATCTCAGCACTTTGACATGTCAGATCTCTGGGTTCAGATAAGAATAGATTCATCTTATCGCTGCAACATGAAAGATGTAAGCTTTGGAAAGTTTGGGGTAGAAAAAAGGGTACTTAGAGGTTTATGTAGCATATAATCTATATAGTTACTGTGATATTCAGTTAGTCACACCATTATATAAGCTTTTGTTTACTGCCCAACTTTAGAGTCACTGTCAGTCTATTCAGATTTTTTTTTTGTTACAACCAATTCCCAAATTTTTTTAATTAAAGAAATTCAATTCTAGAACAAATTTACAGATAATTTACTCACCCCCTTGTCATCCATGATGTTCATGTCTTTCTGTCTTCAGTCGTAAAATTGTTTTTTGAGGAAAACATTTCAGGATTTCTCTCCATATAGTGGGTTTCTATGGTGCCCACGAGTTTGAATTTCCCTAAATGCAGTTTAAATGCAGCTTTAAGGGGCTCTTAATGATCCCAGGGTCTTATCTAGCAAAACGATTGGTTATTTTTTTTTTTTTTAACCTCAAATGCTTGTCTTGTCTAGTTCTCTGTGAACTCTGTATATTCCGGTTCAAGAAAAACTCCCATCTCGTTTTCTCCAACCCAGTGTTAACAAAGTGTTTACAACACCCTTTACATAAAAAGGTAAAACAGCGATGTAGGATGATTTTGAAGTTGGAGAAGAAAATGAGATGGGAGTTTTTTTGACATACCCTAACTGTCATGAACCGGAATACACAGTGTTCACTCAGATCTAGACAAGACAAGCATTTGAGGTTAAAAAGTATGTAAATTGTAAGACTCTTCTTTCTCGGCTGGGATCATTTAGAGCCCTTTGAAGCTGCATTTAAACTGCATTTTGGAAGTTCAAACTTGGGGGGCACCATAGAAGACCATTATATGGAGAGAAATCCTGAAATGTTTTCTTCAAGAAACATACTTTATGACTGAAGAGAGTATGAAGACATTTATATGTTTTTAGAAAATGACGAATTGTTTCACTAGATAAGACCATTATTCCTCAGCTGGGATCGTGCAGAGCCCTTTAAAGCTGCATTGAAACTGCAGTTTGGACCTTTAACCTGTTGGCCACTATTGAAGTCCACTATATGGAGAAAAATCCTGGAATGTTTTCCTCAAAAACACAAACGTTTCTTTTTGACTTTAGAAAGTAAGACATAAACATATTGGATGACATAGGGGTGAGTAAATAAATTATCAGAGATTTTTTTTTATTCTGGAAGTGAACTAATCCTATAAAAACTCTTTCAAATGGGGAACTAGTTGCTGGAACGCATAAGCACTTCTTGGCTAGTTTTACAGGAGGAGTGAAATTGCCTATTGGTGCTGACTATGGCACATTAATCTTAATTTTCAACAATATTTGAAATAATATCACTAAAATTCAATATATTGCCCAGCCCTTCACAGAACTAGGCTATATGGCCTGTATTTATAGCTTTTCTTTAAATAGCTCATATAAGTGCTTTATTACAAAAAGAAGCATTTCTGCTTTGTCACAAATTAATCTGTTTCTTTTCTGTTATCCACCAAATGATCAGCTAAGCTGAACAGATGTTCACTGTCTCATAAACATCTACAAGCACAGGAAAGCGGTAATTTGTATGGCAGTAGACCAACGCCTGTTCAGCGCTTCTTGGTATCTGCGTCTGTTCAGAATCATCTGAGATAGCACTTAAAATTACTCATTGTCTATTTTTGGGTGGTGGACATTCAAATGTCAGCTCAAAATTGTCATGCAGAATGTCTTCGTAGTTCCTTTGCGATTAAAGGAATAGTAAACCCAAAAATGAAAACTAACCCATTATTTAAGCTACGTTCACACTGCAGGCAAATGTGGCCCAAATCCGTGTTTTTGTGACTCGGATCTGCTTTTGTCATGAAAGTGTGAACAGCACAACCCAAATGGAATCTGATCTGATTTGTGGTACTTCCATGTGTGGGACTAAATCTGATACAGGTCAGATGTTTTGCAATGCGACAGCAGTCTGAACAGTCATGTCAGAATTTGTGCGACTTTTACGTCACTCTAGATCGACATTCGTCATAATTCCACACTAACTGGAAACACTTTAAAGATTTTACATACCCAAAGTTATCAAGACGGTTGCGAAAGGTAATTAGTAGGGGTGCGGGGAAAAAACAATTTTCTAATGCATCGTGATTCTCTCTTCAACGATTCTGAATCAATTCTAAATATTTCAGAATTGATTCTGAGCTTGTTTTTTTCCCCGCATATGCCACGTGTGCGTGCTAGAAACGCAGCGGGCTTCATTGCACAGAACTTGCACGTGCGCATTGCTTGACAGTGTGTGCTTCCACCCGTCTTGTTTTACTTTAGATATGCTTTCATTTATGCCGTTTGGAATGCAGTACTATTGGATGCATGAAACTCTCGCACTGACAGACTTTCACGTGCGTATTCACGTTGTATTGTTCGTCCTAAAGCTCGATTGCGGCTGCGGTTAAATGCACTTGCATTTGCGAATACTTTAATATGAAATTGATGCACACACAGTCAGTTATGTTTTCAGAGCAGGACAAAACATCTGATATATCCAAATAGATCCGTGCATTAGTTTGAATGCAGCCTGTTAAAGCTGCCACTGTCCATGATCTTATCAGTAATAAACAAACGGCAGTAATGCTGAGGAAAAGAGAAAAAACAATAACTGTCTGTAAACTTTCGGATACTTAAAGAACATTTATTTTAAGTAAGTAATTGTTTTAAAAAGTAGCCTGCTCATGTAATAAAAAATGAAAGTATATTTTGCACAAAATAAATTTGATATAAAATGTATATGAAAATGTAGCCACGTGCAGTAATATTGAAAACTGAGAATTGAATCGTGAAACCAGTGAAGATTCACACCCCTACTTTTAAGATGGTAGTACTGACATACAGAGATTCCAACTATTACCCAAAAGCATAGAAACGGAAATTTTACATTTTGTAAAAAAGTAAAGATGTATTTGCACAGCAGAAGAATAAATTGGGGAAAAAATGTAGATCATGAATCGTTTTGGAATCGGTTTGTGACTCCCAGAATCAGAATCGGATTGTGAAGTGCCTGAAGATTCCCATCCCTAGTAATTAGTGGAAGTGTGATGTGTCAGAACACATAAGTATTACAGTGACAACTCTATATACAAGCAAAACTATGGGCTCGTAATAATAGAAGGTTCAAAACTCTGCTGTCTTTTGTCATTCTTGTCTTTATTTTTCATATTGCCTGCACATAATTTCGCCAGCTTCTGCAGCAGATCACACTATAAAAATGCATAATCACTTACTTTATGTTCCACTGTTGCTGTGGGTTGTTTTTCAACTCTGTGGGTTGAAAACTACCAGACTAATGCAATATCTACCCCCCTCAACATGGTTGGGCTAGTTTTGGACTAGTTTTGAGAAGCAATTAATCAGATTTTGTTGTGAAAACCTGGAAACCTTGTTTGTGTATATGACTTTTTCTTTTAGATGAATGCAATCAGAGTTGTATTAAAAAAAGGTCCTGGCTCTTCAAAGCTTTATAATGGCAGCAAATGGGTGTTGAGATTTTGAAGGCCAATAAAGTGCATCCATCCATCATAAAAAGTGCTCCACATGGCTCCGGGGGGTTAATAAAGGCCTTCTAAAGCAAATCGATGTGTTTGTGTAAGAAAAATATCCATATTTAAGACTTTACAAACCATAATCTCTAGCTTCCGTTAACTGTCTTACACGTATTCATGAGAGTGGTGTCTCATGGCAGCATGCAAGACAGTTAACGGAAGCTAGAGCTTACAGTTTATAAAGTTTTATATATGAATATTTTTCATACACAAACGCATCAATTCACTTCAGAAGGCATTTATTAACCCCCAGAGCTGTGTAGAGTACTTTTTATGATGGATGGATGCACTTTATTGGACTTCAAAATCTCAACAGCCATTCACTGTGATTATAAATCTTGGAAGAGCCAGGACATATTTTAATGTAACTCAGATTGCATTTGTCTGAAAAAAGAAAGTCATATGCACCATGGATGGCTTGAGGGTGAGTAAATCATGGGATAATTTTTCATTTTGTGTACAAAACAGCCAAAAATACCCCTAAGTAATGGCTCTGATTGAGGGTCGGTTGACTGGTGTATTTCTAGATAAATCCCTCCCAACACTGTAACACTCTGAAATCTCAGTTCCACTCGGTTCTGTCAGGTTTTATCTCCAGCTGTAATTGAGCCTGAATATATTTGGAGCAGATTGCATCAAGCCCACGATACCCACTCATTAGACTCTATTTATTCAGTGTTCCTCTGAGGCAGGTACAGCAGGTTGTTATTTGGCCACGCAATGAGGTGGAACCATGTCTCCATTAGCTTTGGCATGCAGTGGCTTTCTGCAAAACCGCACTGTAGCGGCACACGGCCGCCGTTTATGAAAGATTCATCGTATAAGCGCATGGACGTGATTGTGTAACACCGCTGGCCATTTGCACGTTTCTATGAAGCGATATTAAACGCTCCCGCTCTGGGCAGGCTGGCTGTGATATATGACTGAGGAAATGCGCTAGTGGTATTTTCACACTGAAAGCGTTTTCTCTCTTTCTCTCGCAGGACGCTAAGATGGGCTTTGGAATTGCTGTGTCCGGGGGCCGGGACAATCCAAACGTGGAGACCGGAGAGACGTCCATCATTGTGTCGGACGTGCTGCCAGGAGGACCAGCCGATGGACTGCTCTTGTACGCTTCACTCACCTTACTAATGCATGCATGTTTAGCGTATTGGTAAACCATTATTTTTACACCAGCATAGACAGGTTGATAAGTATTGAGTTTCATGCAGAGCTCTTCAAAATGACATGAAATCAAATATTACCATGTTTACTGCCCTAATAAATGTCCTTGGTGTTATTGTGGATTTTTAACATGTTTAGCCAGGCTGAATATGCATAATTGTTTACCACATTATGGAGGTGAAATGCTTTGCAAATGCCAAGTGTTTAAATATTATAATATAGCATGGAATGTCTCCATTTTGTTGAAGACCTAACATTTGTTTTGTTTCACTTGCGGACAGTGAGAATGACCGCGTGATACAGGTCAACACCATCGCCATGGATAATGTGCCTCATTCATTTGCTGTGCAGTCACTTCGAAAATGTGGGAAAGTGGCCAAAATAGTAAGTATTTTTCAAGTTGACCTTCATGAGAGGGCTTCTAGAATGAGTTTACTTACTTTGGATATTAATATTGGTTAGCAGTGTCAAATATTAACTTTTTTTGTAATTAAGGGCCAGAATTTGCCTTGTGAAATAAATTTTTCAAAGTATTTTTTTAACCTTTATAAGGACATTATTTTAAATATATTTCTAACCCTCCATTTATGTCAAAAACATCAGATATTAGATGAAAAACTTACTGAACTTACTAAAATGTCAAATATTAGACTAAACTAAAATAAACGAAAATAACTGAAATGAAAAATAAATAAAAAAAAAACTAATAAAAATGTAAAATGCACATTCAATTAAAATGAAAACTGAAAAAATATAAAACTATAATAGTATATAATTTTAACAGACGTTATTTGGCTTCTGGAATTGATTTTTCAAGGTAATTTTTTTTCTAACCCTCCTGTTATGTCAAAAACATCAGATATTAGATAAAAACTTACTGAACTTACTGAAACATCAAACGTTAGATGAAAAACTTGCTGAAAATTATTGAGAAAAAACAATTAATTAAAACAAATTAAATTTAAGTTTTAAAGCAAAAAAACTAATTAAAATGACAAAAGCATATAAAATCAAAATGAAAACTGAAAATATATAAAACTAATTTGGCTTTTTCAAGGTAATTTATTTACTTTTTTTGAGGACATTTTTGAAACATATTTCTAAACCTTCATTTCAAAATGTCAATGTCAAAAACATCAAATTCAAGTAAATTAACAAATATAATTGGTAATTGGTAAAAAGCTGAAACATAAATATAAATATTAGATGAAAAGCTTACTGAAAAAAACAGAAATTAAAACAGAAATTAAATTTAACTTTTTAATTTAAATTTTTTTTTTAATTAATTTTTTTTTTAAACTAATAAAAATCACAAAAGCACATTAAATTAAAATGAAAACTGGAAATATATAAAACTATAATATTATATTTATTTACTAAAATAACATTGATATTAAAGAATATTATATGTATTATGTGAATATAACAGATGTTACATATTAATCAACATTCAATACAAAAGTAATGTAATATATTTTAATCTTTCTTAAATAACATAAAATCATAAAATGCTATGCTCAAATACATATTAATAAAATTGTTTACCTATTTTTATAATATGTTAGTAACATTAAAAATATTCAGCTTAAACAAAATAACTGGATTTTTTTTTTCCAGGTTAAATTATTTTGAGTCTATATTTTATTCATATTATGAAATATATTAAAAGTTAAATACGATATTATTAAAAATTAAAAACACTTTTGTTTGCATTATTTCCCTTTTAATTGCTGTATATGTAGTATAGTGCTTTCTATCTGTTGTGATAGTAATGATCATATGTGAAAGTAATGATCATATGTGACCCTGGACCACATAACCAGTCATAAGCTTCATTTTGATTAATAAATAAGCTTTCCATTGATGTATGGTTTGTTAGGATAGGACACTATTTGGCTGAGATACAACTATTTGAAAATCTGAAATCTGAGGGTGCGAAAAAATCAAAATATTGAGAAAATCGCCTTTAAAGTTGTCCAAATGACGTTCTTAGCAATGCATATTACTAAGCAAAAATTAAGTTTTAATATGTTTACAGTAGGAAGTTTACAAAATATCTTCATGGAACATGATCTTTACTTAATATCCTAATGATTTTTGGCAAAAAAGAAAAATGGATAATTTTGCCCCATATAATGTATTTTTGGCTATTGCTACAAATATACCCGTGCTACCTAAGACTGATTTTGTGGTCCAGGGTCACATATAGTAAGATGAAAGTCTGTATCAAATGTGGTTCCTTTGATAACAGTGTGCTGAATGTATAAAGACTAATTTTATTCATCTCTCCCCACAGACTGTAAAGAGGCCTCGCAAGGTGGCTGTCCTCAAGCGCCCGCCGTCCCCGAGCGCGGATAGCCGCGATTACAACATATCCAGCTATTATCCCGAGGACAACCGCAGTGTTCACAGTGACCCAGACTCTGATTACCCTCGGGGAAACGGCGGCCTGGGCTACCCCCGCGACAGAGAGCGTGACCGCAGCCTCGAGAAGAGCCGGATAGACTACCTGGAGCCGGATTACCGCAGCCAGGACTACGACTCCCGGCGGGACTGGAGCAGAGGCAGAAGCGCGGAGAGATCGCCCAGCTCTGACAGCGGCTACCGCAGGGACGGGAGCCGGGGCCGGACGCTGGAACGCGGATCCAGCCCGGAGCCTCGCTATCACAGGCAGCACAGTAGAGGCCGCGGGGGAGGAGGAAGCCCTGCCGGAAGCTACGGGAGGGACCAGGGCTATGACACGCGGAGGTATGACACTCGGTCGGATGACAGGATGGTCAGGAGTCACAGCAGGGACCGGCTGCAGGATCACTCACCGTCACCCAGCAGAGAGAGAGACAGAGGAAAAGACCGGAGTAACTATGAGCCCCTGGAGCCGCCCATCAATGTGATGCTGGTGAAAAACCGGCCCAATGAAGGTGAGAGTTATTAGGTTGCCTTGTCACTAATAGTGTATTTTGAATATATTAAAGTTAGGTGATTGAAAAAAAGATTAAAACAGTTTGAAAGGGTCAAATCATTATTCATTTTTTTTTTTATTTCTTAATTTTTGTCTTGACAACTCTCAAAGAGATTTAGCTTGGAAGTACACATGCCAGTGTTAATGTGTTCGTTCTTGGAGTAATAAATCTGCTACGCTGCTGATGCTGCAGCAGAGCAAGTACCGAGGCTTGCTACTGCCAATATATCCTCAGACATACTGCTGTGAGCATGTAAGAAATGCTGCTGCTACACAAATAACATATGCAGGGCTCGAAATTGCGACCGTTTTGGTCGCATATGCTCCCAAAATTTAATCTGCGCGACCTCAAATTATATTTGGGAGCATTTGTGCGAGTGCGAGTAATTGTTGTGTTGCGACTTGGTTTCATTTCTTTACAAAACTTTCGCTAGCCTAACTACTGCACAGACTGCTGTGAGCTGATACAGTGACAGGTTCGCCGTTCTCTCTTTTGATTGTGGACATTTTGTCAGATACAATTCTGCCGCCTCTGTCTCAATATACTGTACAACGCGGCATACATTCACATCAAATGATAACTCAGCGGCAGAGTTCCACTCACACAGGGGCGTAATTTCCGCTCGGGACACACTTTTTAGAATTCCGTTGGTGTCCTCCCACTTTCAAATGGTTTTGTTAAAGTAATCTCTTGTATTGTAGAACGCAAGGTCCGCGCCGTCGAGAGATTCGTGCGATCGTTAAAACGAAACCAAAAGTAAAATGCGCACACGCATTCAAAAGCAATTTTAATACCCCACGTTTAGAGAGCGACTCCCCAATGCGCACAAATTAGGCTACATAAAATATCTAGGCTGTTATTAGTATGTGGGCTATAATAAGTTATGTAGTGTCTATAGCTCTGTATCATGCTTGAAAAATTCGGTCTCTATTTGCACTTTGAATATTGAAAGAGTAGCCTACTTTGATCATGCCTGCATTTGTTGTGTACATGACTAAGAAAGAAGTGTCGTTTATTTTTTGTTGTTTATACTGTAGATTGTTTAAAAATCCAGTGGTTGCCTCTAATTTAAATGGCTGTACCTATAATAGAGAAAACAAACATCTTGTTCATGTACTCATATTTTCATTCATTCTTGTCCCTTGCTTAAGGCGTAAAATAAATATATAAAAAAGGCTTTCAGAATCAGCCCATTTGCTTGTAAAACATCTGCAATCAGAATCGACCATGAAGAATCAAGATCGGCACATTACTAAAAAGAAATTAGGTGCTCCTAAAAAATTTTTGGTGCTCCTAACTTTTTGAAGTTGGGAGCGCCAGTGCTACCAAGTAAAAAAGTTCATTTCGAGCCCTGATATGTGACCTTGGACCACAAAACCAGTAATAAGTAGCAATGGGTCAAAATTATACATTTTTCTTTTATGCCAAAAATCATTAGGATATTACGTAAAGATCATGTTCCATGAAGATATGCATTGCTAAGAACTTAATTTGGACAACTTTAAAGGCAATTTGCTTAATATTTAGATTTTTATTGCACCCTCAGTTTCCAGATTTTCAAAAAGTTGTATCTCAGCCAAATAGTGTCCTATCCTAACAAACCATACATCAATGGAAAGCTTATTTATTAGATCTTAATTTAAAAAACTAATGGAACTGCGCTATCTAGAGGTTCATAACATTACTTGTGTTTTTATCAGGAAAGGAAAGTTGGGGGTTTGGTGCCTTGCTCAATGGTCTAACCTTGCGGTATTGAAGGTGGAAGAGGGTGCTGGTTATTCACTCCTCTCACCGACAATCCTTGCCGGACCGAAGACTCGAACCTGCCTCCTTTGGTTTACCTTTCCCTCTTTCTAACCGTTAGGCCACGACCGCCCCTCTTATTACTGTTTCTTGCACCAAAAACACTTTAATGGAGATTCATTATTATTTGGATGTAAATCTTATTGCTTTATTCATGTAAACTAGGTTTCCTGACAAAAAGTGTAAATGGCTATTTTCTTATGCAAATGAGCTTTGTGACAGCTGTTTGTGGTAAATTCCAAGCAGTTGATTTTTTATTTTTTTTTAGGTTTCAAATGTAAGGATGCGTGATTAATCTAATTAACAGCACAATATGGTCTTTTTGGCAAAATTACATCATTAAAAGGTTAATGAATACACTACCATTCAAAAAAAAAATTTTTTAAAGAAATTAATACTTTTAATTACTTTTAGCGGGGATGCATTAAATTGATCAAAAGTGACAGTAAAGATGTTTAGAATGTTACAAAATGTTTATTTCAAATAAATGCTTTTCTATTTTAAATAAAATAAATGGTAAGTGCTATCAAATAAATGCCATTTAGAATAAAATCTGCCTTGATCAGCATATTAAAAAGATTTCCGAAGGATCATGTGACACTGAAGGCTGGAGTAATGGCTGCTGACATCAGAATAAGAAAATAAAGTAAATATTCTGATTTTTATTTATTTATTTATTTTATTTCTTATTTATTTTTAATAAATGCAGATTCTTTCCAAAAAAGACAGAAAAACTATATATAAAGACAAAGACATAAGAGGGTTTTCCAAAAAAATATTAAAATGTTTTAATTTCATTGCACTTTTTTTTCTGAGCAAAAAATAAATATCATACATGTTTCCATAATTTACAGAAGACACCCACTAAAATGTCATTCAGTCTTGTCAGGCATTATTACAACTAAAATCAATTTATAAAATATTTAAAGAGAAATTACTTTCACCCAAAATACTAATTAGTTGTAATTTTGTCCATTTGTCAGTAAGATTTTTGTACTCATTTAAAACACAATAAAATTTAATATGCTCCCTTATTCTTTTATTTATTTTAATGTGTACAAGTCAAAATAAGCATGTTGTTTGAATTTTTACATAAATATTGTGTTACACTAAATGACAATGTAACATTATTTCAACCAAATTCTGACATTTTATTATCCAAAAACTTATTTGAAACCTTAAAAGTAGACATTTAATATGCTTTCTATGGACATAAAATCACTTGTAAATTTCTTTTGACGAGGACATCTTAACATCTTTGACCTATATATATATATATATATTATATATATATATATATATATATATATATATATATATATATATATGTATGTATGTATTAGTATATATGTATGTATGTATGTATATATATATATGTATATGTGTATATATATATATATATATGTCTTATATATATATATAACAGTAACAGCTTTTCCATGCATTACCATGCAGCTTTTCCATGCTTTTAACATGCAATCCATGCTAAAATGTGCTGCACAACCGTTAAGATCAAACTGAAATGATCAAGGACCTAAAAATAAACTTCAACCACTTATTTCAAACGTTGCCATCTCTTAGAAGAATATGCAAAGCACAGCTAGGAACTGCACAAAGTTGGACATTACAGCATACTCCCATATTACATCAATCATTTTTATCTCAAAAATGTTGATATGACCCCTTTACAGGAGCAGAGTTTTTATTTCTGCAGTAGACATCAGTATAGATGCTTTGAAAATAATACACAATGTAAAAGACCTCTCATGTCTCATGTCCTTTCACACCGTTTCATCACTTTTTTTTCATCCTAAGACAGTGTGTCCTCCTTGGATTTTGAAGATATTTAAATCTGATTTATATATAATGGTCCTGTCAGGAGATTTCAGAGGACATATATTCTTGTGACTTCACATAAAGCGGCCCGTCTCTTCCGATTTCCTCACTAGCCCTTCATAACCCACAGCCCAGAACGGCAAAGCGGGTAGCGCTGTTTATTACAAGATAATCTTGCCTAGGATTGTGAAATGGGAACCGGTTGTTTTTCTTTTTTAGAACTGGTTTAGTTTTGTTTTTAGAACAATATTGGAACTGAAAGAGTTTCATCATATTCTGTTCTCTAAGTGATTCTTGAATGTTCAGCAGAGAGCTCTGATTCTGGCCGTCAGATCAATACTCCACGTTTTTAGTTTCGATTTAAATAGTTTGTTGTCTTTGACCCATTTAGCTGACCACTAAACTAAGAGCTGGAGGGATTCCTGTGTACTTAAACGGGTCAAGGTCATCATGGTTGTTACTGCAGGTTCAAGTTAGGATCATTCATGTTAGCGTTGATGCACAGAACCAATGTTTCTTTCTGATTTGTTGTAGAGTACGGTCTCCGGCTGGGCAGCCAGATCTTCATCAAAGAGATGACCAGCACTGGATTGGCTGCCAGAGATGGAAATCTCCAGGAAGGCGACATCATTCTCAAGGTGCATATTAAACCCTTCACACAAAAGCCATGTTCATACATTAAATCTGTAAAAATTGTCATACAATTGCTGGACTAACTCTATTCACTAATGTCCGACTGATGTGGCTAATGACAATATTTAGAGCTCTATTAAGACTTATTTTTGTAAAATAAATGACGTTGAAAGAAAAAAACTGTACAAACACTAGATTTAAATAGAAATATAAAATATATAAATTAAAAATATAAAAATTAGATCAATAACAGATTTAAAAAGTTATATGTTCTATATTTATATATTTATTAAATAAATAAATATTAGATTAAAAGGCTTAAACCAAACAAATATTAGAAAATAATGTTAACTAAAAAAAACTATGCAAATGCAAATGCAAAAAAAACTAAAAAAAAAAAACTAAATGGGTAATATAAAATACACAAAATATTTGTGTTATTTAATATATATATATATATATATATATATATATATTTTTTTTTTTTTTAGAAATGTTGAAAACTGTTTTTTACATTTGATTTTATTAACATTTAACATTTATTGTATTTCAGGTAACAAGATTTTTTTAAATGGTTTTATGGTTTAAGTTTTAGTTAACTATAATAACCCTGATGTTTTTCTAAATCATAAATATATAAATATATCTATTAAATAAATAAATGTTAGATTAAAAGTCTTAAACTTAAATGAATATTAGAAAATAATATTTACTGAAAAATAAATGGTGTAAAAAACTAAATAGGTGATATAAAATAATAAATATTGTATTTTAATATAGTAATATAGTTTTTAGAAGTGTTGAGAACTGTTTTTATATTTTATTTTATGGTTTTAGTTTCAGTTTTAGCTAACTATAATAACCCTGATGTTTTTAAAATTCATAAATGTGTAATAAATAAACAAATATAAAATACTAAATAAACTTATACAATAAACAAATAATAAATTAAAAATATAAAAGACTTAAACTTAAATGAATATTAGAAAATAATATTTACTGAAAAATAAACTGTAAAAAAATTAATAGGTAATATAAATTAAAATAAAAGTAATCAGATTTAATAAATATAAATGTGTGATTTGATTTCAATTTTGAGAACAGTTTTTTTTTGTATTTTAGTAAACATTTATTGTATTTCAAGGAACAAGAATTCATTATTATTATTATTTTAGTTTTTTTTAGTTTATAGATTTTGTTAATAAGCCAGATTTTCTTTTCCTTTTTTAAATTCATAAATATATAAATATCAGTTTATTTATTATTTTTTTAAACATATTTAATAATTAAATATTAGATTAAAAGGGTTAAAACTTATGAGTATTAGAAAATAAACAATTTAACAGAAAAAAAAACAAAATAGGTAATATAAAATAAAATAATAAAACTAATAAAATATAATAATAATAATAATAATAATAATAATAATAATAATAATAATTATAAATATAAATGTGTTATTTGTTTACACTTAAATTCTATATATTGTATTTTACATATATATATATATATATATATATATATATATATATACACACAGTTCTATGGTTTCAGTTTTAGTTTTAGTTAACTATAATAACCCTGTGATTTTTTTTTCTTTTAATTAATTTATTCAAATTGTTTTAAAAAGTACATGGACATCTATGGATCTAAATGCTATATTTAATATAATCTATTAATTGAAATATTAATAGTAATTGCAGTGACAGTATCAGTGAAATTTATCATATTTATGTTATAAATTATTTATTTTGTTCTAGTCATAG